>NC_142011.1:121865986-122165986 GCF_049901735.1 Notechis scutatus
ATATACGTTTTCTTAAGTTTTCGCGGGTACTTACATGTATGGCATTCGGCTTTGTTCGGGTATTTTCCCACGTCATTGTAGTTGTTCTTTTAAAGTTGTAGCAACGTTTCAGCAGAATCTCATCTGCCATCATCAGGCTTCTGTATAGTGTTTGTCTGTGAGTCAGACTTTTACAGTGGTTTCAGATTTAAATTTGGGGCAGCCTATTGCTGTGCCAGAATGGTTTTTTCTTCATCCTGATTGGTTGGGAGTCTTGGTCTGTGTTTATTGGTCTTGGAGTTTGCTGTGTTCTGCTTGATTGGTGTTTCTAATATCTTCTGTCTGTTTTTTGGCTCTTTTTGTATCTTGATTGGCTGGCAGCATTGTGTTACTTTATTGGAGGCCTTTAGTGCAGCTTGGCTTCGGGTAAATGGACGGCTATCATTAGTTAGGAAGCTGGGTTTCATCTGAGTGCCTGGTTGGGGTGTGTTTGAGCTGGAGGTATCAGGGGGGATCTGTTTGTGCCCAGGTGTTTGCCTGGCTTGTGGTGTGGAGATTTTTTTGTTTGTGAGTGCAGGCTTCCAAATGATTGACAGCCTGGTGGAATCATCTCTTCTATTCATGCTTTCTGGTCTTTTTTCAATCTCTATGGCTTCTCTGATGATTCTGTGGCTAGGGTTTTCTATAGTGGCTAAGGTTTTGGTGCCATTGAAGTTAATGCTATGACCTGTGGCTTCCATGTGTTGGACTAGTGAGGAAGTGTGTTCCAGCTTTGTGACTGCATTTTTGTGTTCATCCAGGCAGGTACTTATTCTTCTATTGGTCTGTCCAATGTATGTGGCTGGACATGATGCACAGGGGACTTCGTATATGCCTTGGTTTTCCAGGTCAATTTTATCTTTGGGGTTGCTAAGGATGGCTGCTATTTTTCTGTCTGTTTTGAAGGCAGTCTTGATGTGATGTCTGTGTAGTACCTTACTAATTTTGTCTGTAGTACCTCTTATGTAGGGCAGGACAGCTGTTCCATAGGTCTGTTCATCTTCTGGGTCTCTATTATGTCTCAGTGTGTTTTTGTGGATCAAGCTGGTGATTTTGCTTTTGTGGAAGCCGTTGGCTTAGCAACCCCAAAGATAAAATTGACCTGGAAAACCAAGGCATATACGAAGTCAGCTAGGCATTTGGTTCTGGAAATGAGGGTCTTGGCTACGGAGTTGATCTGTGCAGGGTGGTGATGGGATTGTGCATTTAAGTAGTGGTTGGTGTGTGTTTTCTTCCAGTGGATGGTGTGTTCTAGGGAGCCATTGGTTTTTTTGTAAATTAGGACATCCAGGAAGGGAAGTTGGTTGTTGGCTTCTGTTTCCATGGTGAATTGTATATTGGGGTGTAGGCTGTTGAGGTGTGTGAGGAAGTTGTCCAGTTTTTCTTTCCCATGTGGCCAAATTATGAAAGTGTCATCTACATATCTAAGCCAGAGTTTGGGTTTATGTTCAGATTTGTTTGTGTTCAGATTTATCACATCATGGAACTCAGGAGATTACAGCACAAAACCTCAGGATGTTATAACACAGCCAACAACCCAGGAGATTACAGCACAAGACCCAGGATGTCACAACAATAGAACTCAGAAGGTCATCACACAGCCCATTACCCAGGTTGTTACAACACAGGAGGCTGATAGACACACCCCAAGCACCTCAGCCACACAGGTTCTTATGAAAAAGCCAACCAATCTGCAAACATCAACTCCATCAAGCAATCAAGAAATAACAACACAGCCAACCAGCCTGCTTACAACAGAGCCAGCACACCACACCTCCCCACCAGTATTTATAGAGAGATGGCAGCTCCGATCACACTTTGCTCACACAAGCACGAAGCTGAAAGCATCAGCCTGAAGATGGCGAGTGGGATCTCATTGAAACATTGCCAAGATACTCTCAATCTTACATGGGAAAAGACCCGAACACGCCAAGACCTGGATACCTGTACCCGTGAAAATCTACGAAAAGATAGATAGATAGATAGATAGATAGATAGATAGATAGATAGATAGATAGATAGATAGATGTAGATATAGATGATATAGATAGATATAGATATAGATATAGATATAGATATAGATATAGATATAGATATAGATATAGGTTGCAATTCTTCTTTAAATATGGCTGATTTTTTTTTGTGCATGTGCACAAAAACACACTCAAACACATACTTAGCACCTTATAGCCAAATAATTGTAGCTTTCTTGGAAGTTTCAATGCAATTTTTCCTCAGAATGAATTTTTGTATGGTTGCCATCTTGATACCATGGGTGAACGTTATGATGTACCTAGTGAACCACTTTTGTAAAAAAAATATTGGACGGAATAAGCAAATTAATTACAATATATGATTATATAATTTAATTAGAATTAAAATAAAGTAATATTTGAAAAAATCAGTATGCAAATAAACAGTACATAACATTTTAAAATTCATGAAGATGAGTAGACTCATTCTGCATTAACTTAAATTTTATAATTATAATTCATTCAGAAATTATTGCATATGGAATGGGATGTATAGTACATAGAATGGAATATAACAAGAAAAACTGGACATAAACAAGATTGGCATAAAAATATGGATGATTTTAGAGGAAATTCTGAGATAAGATTTAGTTCTTTCCACACTGTATTTCTTCCAAATACAAAGAATTTCCTATAATACTTGCATTTCTCATAGGAATTAATAAAAGGCAAGCAAAAGTATTAAATTAAACACTGTTATCAAATCATTTCATTGGATGACGAATTCCAGATGGCTAGCCTGTTGCCACTTAATGCTTTTCAGTAACACAACAATAGCAACATGAAGAAGACTTGAACATTAAAAGATGAACATCAGAACACATAGTGGAGAGCCATGCATTGTAGCCTTATTCATCACTGTAGCCTCATCATATAATTCAAACCCATGTCAAGCACATGTTAGTGGGTTTCCAGCGAATTTAGGGGTGGTGAGAAAATAGAAACAGCCTTCTAATAAGTTTTCAGCTTTTCTTATCTGAAAGACTTTGATAGCTGGTGTGCCTCAGTGTGTTGTTTTTGAAAGGATACAAGACCTCATGTTCAGTAGCTGCCAAAAACAAGGATTTTTGAAGGAAATGTAAATTCAGTTTTTGCCAATGTTGGAAATGCCCAGTGTTTTATAGTTGCAAACATTAGTTTCAGATCTAGAGTGGCTGAATTAATTATGTCATTGATTTTGATACAAAAATGTATAATTACATCAAATCAACTAATTTTTTTTAAAAAATGGAGAATTATGTCAAGTGCTTTACAATGCTATAGCCAGTTTGTCAAAGGGAAGATTAAATTGATAATTTTTGGTCAAAATAATGTAAAATAGAAATAGAATATGTTGCATATGAAGTCTGGCTCATTGTAGAGTTGGATAATTTTGGCATGCAAAATTATCCTGTACAGTTTCCACATTGACACCAAGAAAAGTATATCAGTTTAATTAGCAGCAGAAGAGATTTCCCTTGTTATTGCAACCACTTCTTTGAAAAAAAATTGTTTTAGATGTCCCCTATCTCATTAGATATACTGTAGATCATAGGACGGAGGAGAAGGAGAAAACTTTCCTTGTGACATAGAATATATGACTTCTGCCAATAGGAACTTGCATCATGGCCAATATTGTATCTTGACTAGAAAGATCCGATAGGAGATTCACTACAGTATTTTAAAAATGGAAAGTAAAAAAAGGAAGATACCAGAAAAATCTACTATGATTTTACTACCACATTCAATTTTAGCCAACTTTTAGTCAGAAATTATAATCAAAATGTAAAATTCTCATACAAATATAGTATTTTTTATCATTATTGGAGTATCACTCAGACTCCTCGGAATAAATAAATACATGTTGAAATCATTGGAAGATGAAAAATTTATCTTGAGAACCGACAAAGAGAAATTAAGAAACAACAAACACACACACACACATATATTCAGCTGCTTTTTCAAAATAGGCATTTGCACATAGTCTATTGATGGAAATAAAAGAACGTTTCATCTTATTCAGCTAGTGCATTTTTCTCTCACTTCCTAGCTGACGAGCTTGGTTGTCTAGTTAATATTTCCTAAGCAAGAAAAGAAGCGTGCCGGTCTTCTCAGTTATATATTTCTATCCATTTAGAGACTAACAGATCAACAAGGAGATGCTTTTTCCTTACTCTGGAGTTCTTCAGTTTGTCATGTTGCTGCTTTCTGGTTTATTTTTTCTGCATTCCATTGTCAGCAAGGTTGAAAAAAAAAAAAAACCTTTCCCTAACCCTGCTAGGACATTAAAGATAGTGGGAGTCAGAGTGCTTTCCTTTTAGAAGGCAAAGGTCAGACCCAGTGTTAAAAGGGCAGTCGAGGGTCAGCATAATACAGTAAGAATTGGGGGGAGGGAGGGGGGAATGGGAGTCATTAGGTTAACATATTGTCCTGAAGTTAAGAGCTCTGCTAAAGGCCTGATCCATCTTCATCCTTGTAATGAGGCTATTCTTACTTTCAAAGAAAGTGTTGCTATGAAACACATTGGCAAATTTGAGGCCTGCTTCTTTAAGGTCTGGGCCTATTGTTCTGGGTGGTGTAATTGGTGATCAAAAAACGCCATAAAATAGCCCAGCTATTAAAGTATCCTGAATTGAAGCTGAAAGGAGGGTATTTTTCCAGCAGTAGATTCTCTGTAGAGCCAACTTTTCACCCTCACGTGAACCAGAGTTTATGGAAAGATTTGATGACATAGCTCTTGTTTAACCTCTAGGAGAACTGGAATAGGAGGGGGGCTCTTTGGAGGGGTGGGGAGAAGGGGATGGGAAATCAAAATGAAATAGAATTAATGAGCCTTCACATATTGTCCTGTTTCTTTTGTTGTGAAAAAGCCAGGAGAAAATGAACTAGAAAGGCAAAGGATAGAACAGAGCCCCCATTAATATCAGGTTATAAATTCTACAAAACATTAACTTCATTACATAGCAATTACTATCAGTAATTGGCAGAACGGAAGATTCTACTTTCTCATCAATTGCTCATTGGATGGGACTCAGCATTTTCTCCTTTGCTGGCAAAGGTCATGCCACCATGGAAGAGAATGCCTTCAATGTGAAAAGGGAATACAAACGTTGACTTTTTCTCATTGTAACCCAATTGTAACTTTAACTTTAAAGAATTGATAATCTTACTTAACTATTTTCAGTATTTTCCATCATCATATGGAAGAAAATATAGACAACACTGAAACATGGAAGCCAATGGAAATGTTTGCAGTATCAATCATAACTTATTTGATACTGGCTTGGCACTTCAGATAGTATGATGTGCTTGGGGGAAAGAGATTTAGATTCAGTTCCATGCTGAAACCCAAATGTCATTGGATTTCTTAGCATAAAGTAATTAGCAGGGCAAAGGTCTTCATAAATACTGCCAAAATGTCCTTCTCTGACATGAGATCAGCCATCAGGTCTACTTTTGGATGATGCAAGAATCAACTGCCTGTGGCCTGGCTTTGGTTATCTTCTATCTATCTATCTATCTATCTATCTATCTATCTATCTATCTATCTATCTATCTATCTACCTACCTACCTACCTACCTACCTACCTACCTACCTACCTACCTATCTTCCAACTAGAACCCCTAGTTGTCTCAGATAGTTGGATTTAATCCTGCTTTTATTTCCCATAATTGTCCCTCTTCAGATGACAAAAGAAAAACCCTGTTAAAAGACACTTTCCCAGGACACCTTAAAAGACAGAAGTAGAAAGGCCGATTCACATTTAGATGTACATTATTTAATTATAACTCTGCTGGATGGGATTAAAGGTCTGCCTACATCCAATCCAGCATCCTGTTTCTCACTGCTGCCAGCCAAAAACATTCTAGAAACCATCCCACAATGCCATGATGATAATGGGCTTTTCTTGCTTTTCCTCAATATTGGCATAAATACTTCTAAAAATGTGCTTTTTAAACATTTGATTATGCAGTATGTTGGTTGAGTAATGAAGAGGTGGACTAATTTTAATGAAGTATGAAGACTGAGGAAATACTAGATAATATGAAGCGTATTATCTGTGACAGTTCATTTGAAAAGCAAAATTGGTCATTGGAAGTTTCACAACACATCTGATCATTCAAGTTCTAATGTAATATATCCTCACTATAGGACTTCCCGTCTAGTTGAAATGTAACATACCAAAAAAAGGCTTTTTACAAACTTGAAATTTATTATTTGGTCTTTTCTTATTCTGCTGGTGGAAATCACATAATGATTTCCTTCCTTCATGATATGTTTTAATTTGGTATGTAAAGAAAATGACTAATGTGTGAGAAAGAATGATAAAATATTCCGAGTAATAAGGTTATATGTCTGGCACTGAACAACATTAGAAAAATCAGTTTTATATTGACTCTAGTAACAAAAATAAACAAGCGTACTCATGGATGCATATTTATTCTACTGCAATGTTTTTGGGTTTTAGGCTCAAGACCCTTGCAGACCTTTGCAAAGATTCTGAGTTACTCCCTTGGAGCAGCAGTCTGGGCATTTAAGTTGTCCAAGACAAACAGGAAGGACACAAGATCCAGAAGGCTGAACTATAATGGGGAATGAATGTCAATTAGGTAGTCAGAGGGGCTAACTTTGTTTGGGCAAGAATGTAATGAAATTTGCAGTGTTAGTAAATCTTATAGTGGGGAACAGATGTCAAGTAGACAGGTTAAAAGGACAGGGTGTTAAATGGGAAGGAATGTTTGCAAAGAATAATAATGCTCCCGAATATTATGCAGGTTAGCACAATTCCTGATTGTGTCAAAAAAAGACAACTACAAGCTGAAAATAAGAATATGAAAGTGAATGAGATGGAATAACTGGGAAAAGTAAGGATTTTTCTTAACCACCAAGGCCTACATACAATGTGATTGGAGCAAATAATGGTAACCTTACCAAAAGGATCATCCTGTTTAAAAGCAACCTATTGGTCATTGAATTATATTCTTCCACATTAATATTGCTATCATTGCATTTTAATATTAACAAGTAAAAGTGGAACCAAATTTTGTGATCTCCCAGAATCAGCAAAAAGCACTTTGATATTTGTTCATTCCATCTTGGATCAGTGAACATCTGTTGTAAATCATTCATGTTAACATCTCAGCTTTAGCTGAGCTTAGTGCAGACCTGTAATGAAAGATCTCAGTTAAGCACCAGAGTTCATTGTGAGAAGTTTTTGCTTGGAGCTGTCCAAGGTTCTGCTTGCTCCTTATGAATTGACTCATGTAGTTAGACCAGGGCAAAAAATAAAGTGAAAGTGAAAAATAAGACTTAAATACTCACTTTATTTTTTATAAGTGATTTGTGCACACCACATGCCCTTCACATATGCAGTTGGCTTTGACACCCTGAAAAGTTAGAACAATTAACCAGTGGAACAACTTGCCTTCAGAAGTTGTGAATTCTCCAACACCAGAAGTTTTTAAGACGAGATTAGACAATCATTTGTCTGAAATGGTATAGGGTTTCCTGCCTGAGCAGGGGGTTGGACCAGAAGACCTCCAAAGTCCCTTCCAACTCTGTTATTCTATGCTATGCTATGCTATGCTACGCTATGCTACGCTACGCTACGCTACGCTATGCTATGCTATGCTATGCTATGCTAAAAGCTACTTTCTATTGCTAGGTTTAGATGGACAAAGGACATTATTCAATTTAATTTGACTTTATATCATGTCCTCCTATTTTCTTATAGAGACTGGAATTCCATTTTTGTGACACTTTATTATTTGACTGGCTTCAAAAGCTGTATTTCATTCAGCATAGAAATTAAACTATTAATCTTCGTGAGTTAGATTGCATCATTTATTTGTTTAAGAAAATGAACTGTTTCAAACTCTTCACATCTTTAAAGGATAATTATGGTACTGTGAATAATTTTATCATTTAAACAATACAACAATTATTATAAGAAACTAATGTCTTCATTTCTAGCATTTTAAGAAAGACTAGCAAGACAAAATAGTTGGGCAAGTCAGATGAGTGTCTTTACACAAATGTGCTGGTGATGAGACTGAGCATTGATAATAATTTCCATGTACATGAGTTTATAAAATGATGAATGAGTACTTTATTACTTCTGCATCAGTAGAGCTCTGAGTTGATTGTCTTAAGCCATTTATGGCTTAATGACATGGAGCAATTTGCAACATTATATTGAATTGATGTTTTACATTTCTGTTCTGTTTTTGCTGTTATGACTCATAATAAACCCATTTCATACTGTTTTGTACTCTGAATATAGTATAAGTGACAACAACTGGTGATACTCAAGAATCTCTGAGCTGTCAACCCAGGATTAGATCAAATCTAGAAATCAACACATCAACAAATTAAAACTACTTTTATTAAGTTTGGCTATAGTAGCAGAATCTTTCCAGTCTGATTATGCTTTCCATCCTCCCTTTCTTACACTCATGTGAATTAAGGGGTAATATTTATGCATTTCTTCTTCATATTTGGGCTTAAGCAACACTTCCCTCCTGTTGCTTTGGTAATAGCTTTCTCCTCTTTCCACCAAGGCCATTCTCTTTACTCTCTGCATCTGTACCTGGATCAGCCACAGAAAAAGAAGAAGGGGCATTAATCATGTGGCTGCATGTATCATCTTGTCTTTCCTCTTCTCCTTCCAGACATGTTTAGAAATTTAAATTGTTAGGATTTTTTTTAAAAAATGCATTAAATAAAATATTGTAGAAACATAACAACAGAGGAACAATAAACTGTGTTTTATAATTACAACAGGAAACCAGAGTAAAATAATTATTTCAATTTTGTTATTATATTCATAATCTGTTAAAAGTGTCCTCACCAATTTACAGGCTTTTTTTAATAATAAAGCACATCCTTATAAGAAAAAGTGGAGAGATCACACTTGTGTCACATCAGTCTATGTTTCTTTGCTCTTCCCATAATTATATATTTTATTTTGCTTTGTTTTGTGTTTGCATTTTATTTATAAAATAAAATGTTGTGGTATATATGTATATATGGCTTAAAGTAATATACTACATTATTACATATTATAACACAAATTTTGAAAACATAGGCATTATATAAAGAACACAATTCACTATAGAAAACCACAGCAGATGGCAGCACTTGGTTAATGTTGGTTCACCCTCCACAGCTAAATAAGGTTGACATTTGGATGGGAGACTAGCAGGAAATCCCACAGGTGCAGATTAAATTTAAAAAGAAAATTATCGGAGAGACAGTGGCCAAACATTTTTCTCTTGTTGTAAGGAAATCATATGGACAGATTCATGTTGTCACCAGGACTTGAGCTTAGTTCAATAATATATTTACTTTTAATGACATATCAATCAATATAATTAATATAAATATAATCAATATATATCAGGGACATAATGCCTCAGTGGTTAAAGACTGAACTTGTCAGCTGGAAAGTGGACAGCCTGGGTTCAAGACCCAAGTGCCACATGAGGGGGTGAGCTCCTGTTACTTGCCCCAGCTCCTACTCACCTAGCAATTCAAAAGCATGCAAATGCAAATAGATAAATAGGTAGTACTTCAGTGGGAAAGTAACAGACAGTGTTCCATGTGCCTTGGCATATAGTCATGCTGGCCACATGACCACGGAAATGTCTTTGGACAATGCTGGCTCCCTCAGCTAAGAAATGGAGATGAGAACCACCCCATAGATTTGGATATGACTGGACAGGGCAAACCTTTACCTTTATCTAAATCAATCCATTTTCATTTCATTAAGGTAACAAAAATTATAATTCATAATTTTATGCTACTATCTCAAATTTTCTGATATTACTTCCAGTTGATCTAAAATTAGTTGAGCCATTGAAATTATTTTGGAATATAGGATTATTGGAATCCTTTTATTTGCTTCTCTAATTATAATTAAGTATATCATGTATGATATTACATAATACTACATATTAATCTGAACCAGGATTAGGCATGTTTATGTAAATAGACCCTATGAAATCAATGGGACATAGAATTAGATATGGCTATTCTAAGTCACATTAATTTCAGTGAGTGTACTGTAGAAACAACTAAGGCTGGATCCCATCATCTCTCTACAGTAATTATTGAATGGCATAATGACAGAGCAGCTATAAAAAAAGAAACTTTCAGAGCATATGCAGATTGCCAATCCCTTGCCACAAAGGAGAAAAGGCCTCTGAGTCAGAGGAAACTGCAGCAGCTTTGGGTTTCAGATCAAAGGCTGATTAATCAGTGGAACTTTTCTTTTTAGGAATTCTGTCTGACTTCTCATAATCATACTTCATAAATGAAAGTAATTAAAGTTAAGTCATGCTTTATTGGCCTATTCTTATTTTAGCATTCACTATTAGAGGAGAAAAAGACAGGAGATTTTAGAAAGAAGTTCTGTGTAACATCAAAAAGATTATTTTAGCAAATGCCACTTAAGTACCAATTCCATAGAAAATAGGGAGATAAGACTAACAAGAGAAGATTTACATGACAACTATTTTCTGGTGTTCCCTCCACACCACCATCACCACTGTGACTCTTATTAATTACCTTCTGAACTCTTGCCTGCTGTTTCATGTAGTTCTGGGATTACGCAAAGTACAAAAGTAAAATAATGCCACACCTATTCTGCCTTTGAGTGGCCAAGTAAGGCTACTTTTTACGCCTTACAATTGAGAATAAGGCAATGTTATGAATCTATATGCATAATTGCTATGGAGGCCACAGGTTTATCAATCACACACAACTAGTTTTTGGTTTGTTTTGGTGGTTTAGTTCCCCAGGGACATGCTCCTCAAAGCAAGTGTAACATATGAATTTGGGCAATCGCAAATATAATAAATATCAATATCCAGGGGTGGTCTTCAAAATTTTTAGCAAAGGGTTCTCTGCCCGGTTGCTGGGTGGGCATGGCCATGGTGGGCGTGGTCTAGTTGAAATTATTTCTTCCACTTCAGAAGAATGAAAAGGGAAAACCAAACCAAATCAAAATTTGAAAACACTTGAAATTTAATCGATCCAATACATGATATGGCTGTATCTCCTGAACATAACCTTCATGTTAACTGTCTCAATGGAGCTCACCCTGTCAACAAACTGCTATTTCTTCCCCTACCTAAAATGATGGCAGGTGAATCTGCAAATCCAACATGATAGTCCTTCCCGCTTATATATTTGTTGACAATAGTAAATATAACTAACTTTTTGTCCATCACAGAGTGCCCCTATAGATGGTACAGGTTAAGAGTGATTAAATTTGTCTATTTATCAGGAATGATAAGCCATGCTTTGCATTAATACCGATAAATAATATCTGCTTATTCATCACTCATTTTCCCAGGAGAAACAGAATGCTTTGACACAGCTGAAACAAAAGATTAAAAGCAAGATCCGCTGAATGGGTTAAATTATAGTATAAGATCAAGAAAAAAACCAAGAGCACAGACAGTTGAAGCTCTTGTACATAGCCTGTATTTCTTTTTTATATCTTCTTTTGATAGCATATTATACCGCCAACCTGTCCTTAAGCATTGTGCAATACATATTGAGTACAATGTTGTAAAAACAATGGATAAAATAAATGCCATTTATCTGTTGTGAAACAGGAGAAAGTGACATGAAGGTATATTATCTACATAATGTTTTGTTTCAGGATAAACCTCAGGCATGAGTTATGTAGGGGGATTGCACAAAGCACAGCATTGATTTTGGGCAGTTCCCATTGATTTAACCAGTTTATTTACAAGGACTTCCTGGTGGATTTTGCCCATCATCTTTCTCATGTTAGAAACCTGCACCTATGCTAGAGATATAAAAAGCCATTACATAACAAAATTATGGTTAAGTGCTTGCATGTCAAAATTATACAACAGGATGATGATGATGATGAATCTTGTAGTAAAAATATAATACAATAAATAAAATATAAATTTAAATATAAATCTGTACATTTGCCACAAAAGTCAATAACTCAGAATCCATAAATCATGAGCTAATACAAACTTTTGTAAAAAGCGCACGCACACACACATATATATCCCTATATATGAATATAATTAATCCGTATGTTTATGTAACCAGACAGACAGAACTTTATTTCAGTCATTGACCAATCGAACTATAATCAATAAAAGAAATAACACATATCTGTGCCTTAACAGCAATAACTATCAGCAACCATCTGCAATCATTAGCAACTACTTCTAGAGAAATAAATCTATCTTGATTATTTAACTGATAGTGCAAATAAAAGCTATCACAGTACCCTGGAAATTTAAATAAAAGAGGAGTAATCAGCTGGTGGCCCATATCCCTCTCACGTATCCCTGGCCCATATCACTGGCAATACAGGAGAAGATGTTCAACTGCTATTACTATCCCGGTTCTACAGGCAGTTGAAGAGCTCACTTTTTAAATAAGGACTTGTCTTTTATATTGCTGGAGAGTGTGCTCATTTTATCTCTTTGTGCGGTTGACATAGATGCTATGGCCAGATTTTTCTATGTTTCCAATGTGCTTTAATGATCAGTTTAATTTTTTAAATATCTCCAGGTGATCCATTTATTGAAAAAGAAAACCAAAAATTCCTTTAAATAATAAATACTGTTCTGCCACATGATTTTTTAAAGAAAAGAACTAGAAACAGAATATCAGCCCATTTTCTCATGGGCGGCAATACCCTGACAGCAGCAGAATGTAGCCTTAGCATTCCAGCTCAGGAGAAAATTTGTGCCTGTAACTTAACCATCCATTATCTTCTCCAATGATCTCTTTTCAATTACCAGATTCAGCTGAAGAAACCAGGGCGTTTTGAATGACACAATCAGAATCTTTTGCAGTGAGCCTTTATTTTCTTTTTAACCCCAATTTTGGCGTGACATAATATTTTTGTTGGCCGGGGTCCCTGGGCTCAACACACATCATCACTAACTTATTAGGACTTGAAGCAATTAGCCGAAACAAACAGAAGAGACAAGATCTGCATTGAGCCATAGAAATTAGGGGAATGTATAGCCCATGGCAGTCCATTATTTGAGAGCTTCATCAAAGCTCAGGTCTTGGAATGGGTTTAAAGAAAGGTGCACATTGTTTTCACACAACATCTATACATTGCTTCATTATTTTCCAAATGATTCAGGTTACAGGGGGAAAAATTGTGTCGGCATAATGAGGCAGTCGAAAGAACTTTTCAGTTTTCGTCTCAGGGCTCTATGAAGTGCATTGCATGAGTGGCTAAGGATTAAAAATCCAATTAGATCTTCCCTTGACAAGGGAAGTCAGATGGAGAAGACACACTGAAAGCCCTGTGCAATTAATAAAAATGAACATGCCATCAAGCACTGTAGATAAAAAAAGAAACAAAGGTTGTGGGTCCTCACAATATACTGATTTGGTTTATGCTCTGGGACAAAACTTTTTTGAGATTTAATAATAAGGTCTCTTTTCACCTGGGGCTGACAATCAGTTGTGAAAAAGATTCACACACACACACACACACACACACACACACACACACACACACTTTATTTGAGGTCTAGAAAATATTTGGCCATTAATCCAGGATAGTTTGAGGGGCTAGAAGAGGTAGGCTGGGACATTGTAACTATTTCAAATCCAGTGTAAAATTGCTTGGCCTCAAAGTGTGATGGGCTTTAAATAACTCTCTGCCCAACATTTATTACATATCTGTGGTAAGAACTTTTGGGCATCTGGTTACAGCCCTATATTTTTTCTGTTTTCTTCAGACATACTGTAGTATTATAACTCAATTAACAGTTTTTCCTGGCTCACTCCCAAAATAATCTGCTCCCTTTTTGCCTTCCTAGTATCTGAACTAAGTTGTCTGGGCTGCAAAAGCTTCCATAAGCTTGGGAAGAGAAATCTGGGGAACTTAGCACAGAGAGGAGACATACAGGCCATCAATTCAATGTGGGTCTTAAGTTAAAGCATCCCAGGTGATGGATGTCCAGTCCCCATTTGAACACCGCCAAGGAAAGAGAAGTCATTCTCTTGCTGGCCAGTTCCATTGTTGCACTGCTTTTACTGTTAGGTAGATTGCTTTTAGAATATAGTTTAAATGCATACTTGTAAATCCTATACTCAAGATGATAGAAAACAGGTCTTGATATTCTATTGCATGACAATTTTGGGGAACTTGAAAACTTATTTCCAGCCTTTTTAGATAATAAAATACAATAATGAAATATGTAGAATCATAGAAAATAATAAATATATAAAGATGTATTTTTCCTTTTTTTTTTTTTAACTATACCTATAAACATTTTTTAGGATAGATTTGGGAAGATTATATGAATTGTTACAAAATGATACTAAGTAAATTATAGTTATTTCGCAAAATATGAATGAATAAAATTATAGTCAAATGATTGAATAATAATGATACTAGGGTATTTAATTTCTGATTGAGAATATGAGTTATTGCAATGTAACTGTTATATGCAATGTAACTGTAATTGATGACTATGAAATGGATGCACAAAAAAATTGTAAACCAACCGGCACACTGTTTGTATACTCATGGAAGAAAGGTTGATGTTTTTATGTTTTGTCTGTTTATGTTTGTTTTTAAAAATCAATAAAAAATTTACAAAAAAAAAAAAAAAACTTATTTCCAGCCACTCAGTTGTATTTTCTCAAGACAGAATCAATCTCCTCAAATTCTCTTCGTAGGCTTAGTTTTCAGTCTTTGATTATCATTATTGCTGATATCTCTTGCCAGTTGAGAAACTTTTTTTAATCTAGTGTCCAAAACAGAATACATCACTTCATTGGATCTGCCCAACTAATCATTGTTGGCATAATGGAGCTTGATTTGGAAACTCTCCTTATGTTGCTGCAGCATAAAACTGCATTTGCTTTTTTAGCAATTAAATTACACTGGAGAGTCATGTTCACAAAACATATTTGCATATCCTTGTGATGCATACTATTATTAAGCCAGCTAGTCCCATTTTATAACAATGTATTTTACTTTTCCCCCCTATATGGAAAACTTTGCATTTCTCCCTATAAAATTACATTGGTCCCCCCCTCCCCCATATTTTCTAACCATTGTGTTGCAAAGATTGTAAACTATTTCTAGTTTCCAGGTTGTTAGCAATTCTTTTTTCCTGGCAAATCTAATCAGCCTTTTGTTTGCCATTTCATATGAATCATGAAGATGTTGAAGAGTAGCACACTCAGGACCAAACCTGTATGACATCTCCCTTGATACTTCACACCACTGGCATCACACCTTGAATACAGTTTAAAATAAGGTCTCTCTTTATTCTCCCAAATCTCAGGGGTCTGCAGCTTTATGCATGTAATTAATTCTCAACTAACTCACTCACAGAGTGTACGGTAATCAGACAGTTTAATTTTAACTAAATTCTGTCCACATGTTCAGCAGTATTAGAAGACAAAATAGTCACTGTGCATATACAAACTTTTGAAAATATATAATGGGAGTAAAGTTAATCAGGACTTAACGTGTGTCCCATGGATTCCAGTGCATCTTGTCCAACTTTGTATGTTACATGGTACATTTCATGCAAATGAAAGGTGACAAGTGGATGAGGATTAGTTGCAATCATAATTTTGACATGGTGAGCATGATCTGTAACAATCAAAAAGAAGCAACTAAGGCCACATATGGTAGATATTACAATATTTCAGCTGCAAATGTTCCTGTAATTCCTGCCATTAAGAGAAGAGGAAGGAAACACAAGCTCGCTCACATATGTTTGGTCTCTTGTGTCTTAGGTCTAGCTCAGAAAAAACACCAACAAATGGCCTGTGCCCTGAAGTGTACCATTTCAAACTGCAAGTGGGGAAATGCATGGTCAAATGCTTGCCATGAAAGAAATTTCCTACACAAATAAAATGATGACACAAGGGAAAAAAAATAGGCTGCAACTCTTCTTTGTGACATCCAGTTTTCTTTGTTTGGAGATTGTTGTTGTTTTTTCAAAATGTGGAGAAGCTATCAAATATGGAGCTCCTCCTTTCTCCCCATGTGGTACATATATGGCTCAGAAATTCTAGGTGAACCTCATTCATTTGGTGTGGATGTAACCACACATGGCTAAATAAAAACAATTTTAATTCAGAACCCATAAAGTCCTCAAAGTTACTGCAGAGAAAGAATAATAAGAAAATAATCATCAGAAACAGAGAATAGAAATGTAAATATGCATGTATACATACACCAAACTTAAACTGTTACCAAGAGAGGTTAAAAAACCCCAAACAAATGTAAACTGTAGCATAAGATAGAAAAAAACCTGGAAAGATAATATTTTGCTTTGTACAACAGGACACCTTCCATTAACAATTTTTCTCCTATAATTCTCTCAGTATGAAGAGGGGCCTTTAAAAAAACAACCCTCATTTTATTATTTTACCTATTCTTTGTTTAACTTCAAAATTACTTCAAATGGACCTGGTATGTGTCAATAGTCTTTCTTTTTAACTTTATTAAATATATAACAGATCTATCCTAAGCATGCCTTCCTAAAAATCAGTACAAAGGTGTTTAGTGTGTCTTGCTGCCAAGTATAGCATGTAACACAAACATGCAAGCCTTAATTAGTATGTTAAGAAATAGCCAAATTAACCCTATATCATGATCTGAGTCTTTGTGAGCTAAGTAGCTTTTAGTTCAATTACTTGCAAAGAAATAAATTGAAGGACATGCTTGATACTTGTGTCAGAATTAGTGAGACTTAAAAGTGCTTAATGTTGGATTCTTTTCTTGACTGGGTAAATATATATCTATAGTCTGAAGTATGTTTGACTTTTTAAGTCTAAGTGCGAACTGTGCTCAAGTCTGTTTGAATTTCCCGGGATGGTCCTGAGAGAGAGGAAAAAAGATTTTGTCTCATCCCATATGTATTATTATCAATAGATCATGCCATGTCCTCATTTGGCCTTCAGCCAATATAATTATTTTCCTTCCTACTGAAAGATCCTTGGTTAATGTTAGAGGCATGTTGAGTTGGTAGCTTTACAAATCTTCACATTCAGTTTAGTCAACACACTTCTAAAAAGAAGAGTGTGTGTGAGTGTAGAAGATGGTCATGCAAGACAAATCTGATCCCTTACCCCAAGGGCACAGCTGTTCAATGTTAATACCAGGCTGCATTAACTTTGACAATTTTTACTATGCTTGTCTTTATCAGTGGCAGAATCTACTTTTTCAAGATGAGATGATGAAATTGCTAACTTCCATTTTACTTGCCTGTCTCTGGTTTCTCAAAACAGTTTGACATACATACATAAAGCTTTGCCATTTTTTAAACATACATACATACACACACAAACACACACACACACACACACACACACACACACACACACACACACACATATATATATACACACACACACATATATATATATATATATATATATATATGGTTCATAAACTGATGTGATGTAGTAACAAGGGTTATTTTTGCAAGAAATAGTTATTTTTATTTACTATTATTTACAAAAATATGGTTATTGTTACAAGGAATTTTAACAAGGAATAGTTTTTACAGCTTTTTGAAACTGAGAAAAATTCCTAGTGACTTGAAATACATAGTGAGTACTTAATCAGTATATATTTTGATTGTTAAAGGGCTGACAAATATCACAGGTTTGAATATTATACTATTCTTTTGCTAACCTAATGCATATTTGTGTAGACTTTATTTGATATATACACTGTATCCATATTTCAGGTAATGAACTATAACACACAGTTTGAAAAAATGTACTTTGGGATATATAACTGCATCTGCAGAGAAAAGTTTGGGAAGTGTAAAATGGTAATAGATAAAGTGGTTATTTAGCTTTGGCTAGAATAATAATTGATAAAAGATATCCATTAAGGATAACTATTGCATATGTGTTAGATCAGCATTCCCTATCCTGCTGTTTTCTGGACATACTGGATAACAGATTTGAAGCTGATTGAAAACTACTGAGATTATAGTCTCACACATTTGGAGGGCACCAGGTTAGAGAAGGCTATATTTGATTGTTCAATCTATATTATTTGTATTACTATTCCTTATTAATCTTATGCAGAGTTTAAGAAAGACAACCATTGTAACTGTAAGGCATCCAAGGTTGAACATTGGCAAATACATAAAAACACCTCAAAATTCTACCCAAATTATCCACCCAATTATTACCTTATCCTTTTCCTTTGATAATTAGGGGTGCAGAATCATTTCATTTTACCTTTAGAACAATTCTCTGAAAAATCATAGACTGGAGTCTAAAAATTCACTGGATCCCAATACATCTCTGACTGGCATGGTGGAAAAAAGACTTGAACCCAGGTCTCTAAACTCTAACACGCAACTGATTGCAATGTGGGGTGGTCTGAACTATTTGGAAGGAAAAGGTGCAATTTATATTTCAAACAAAGATCCTTCTATTAGATCTGGATTTTGGCATTCCAAACTAAATTGTGTTGTTTCTTGTGTTTCTGCCTTTGTATATGTATTTACTATTTAATTTGGTTTTCCCCAACCTGGTGTCTTTCATATGCCATGTAGTAGAACTTCTTTTATCCTCAGCCATGAATCATTTTTTTTGCCTAGGTTTTTAAGCAGATGGTTTACACCAGCATTATTTCTATAGCCAACATTAAAATGATCCATGTTTTTATTTGGAATTCAATGTTCCTGCTTCTTCTTTGCCACACTATTTGTTTTTCATAGTATCCATCCTGTATTAATTTTTTTTCCAAAGCCACTAAAGTGATTTACAAGTGTCTTAGCTATTTCATGTGAACACAATAAGGAATGTGAGGATTTTCTCCTTTTTTCCCACAAGAAGTTTCAGTTTGCTCATTCTTTCCCCTTGGTATCTGGTTTCAAGACATGATATGCTAAATTACCTTTAATATCACTTCAGCAGATACAGTGCATTAACTGAGTGAATTAGACACAATTCTTTTATATATGATGTGAGCTTTCCTCTGTTGTCTATAGCTTGTCTGAATCTCAAATTAAAGGCAATTGGAGAGGTTGGCCCATAGCTTGAGAGATAGCTTTTAAGGGAAAAACAAGACTTTACATCTCTTTCAGGGAATAAAGGATAGAGAGGCAGCTGTTGCATATGTGTTAGCCACTAAATTTAGTTACCTCATTATTCATGTTTCCAAGAGTTGGCTCACATACATGGCTATTAGTTGTTGGCTATCACATTAAGTGTTGGTTTGCATGTGTGAATGAGTTGGCAGCAGTCTAAACTCACTGAGCTTTTATTTAATGCAACATCCATTTCTAAAGCAAAACATTTGTTAATGGAGACAGATCGCCCACTTGGCTGACAGTCATTAAGGAATAGATTCATACATGCATGTTCTTCATTTTATGATTGCTTGCAGTTATGGTCTTTTTGTTGATTAAATGCCCTAGCAATATTTTATTTCACTGGTATTCCCAGAAGTCTGGAAATTTGGATGAAATTTCAAAAGTTTGACAAGATGTTAGATTCTAGTGCTTGGAACTTACCTTAATAATATCTTGAGCTAACTAAGCAATATTCTTTTAACTTTCTATTCTCCTGCATTCTACAGGCACTACTATATTTATTATTATTTATTTATTTATTTTGTCAAACAATTATTAAATAACAGGTATAAGTATAAACATGGTTATAAATACATGAAATGGATACAAATAAGAGAAAAAAAGAAACAGTAGGACAGGGACGGTAGGCATGTTTTGGTGCGCTTATGCACGCCCCCTATAGACCTCTTAGGAAAGGGGTGAGGTCAATAGTAGACAGTCTAATGTTGAAGGTTTGGGGGTTTGGGGAAGAAACCACAGAGTCAGGTAGAGTATTCCAGACATTGACTACCTTGTTGCTGAAGTCGTATTTCCTGCAATCAAGTTTGGTGTGGTTTATCTTTAGTTTGTATCTATTTTGTGCTCTTGTATTGTTTTTGTTGAAGCTGAAGTATTCATTGATAGGTAGGACATTGCAATATATAATTTTATATGCTATACTTAGATCGAACCGAAGGCAGCGTAGTTCTAGGTTTTCTAGGTCTAAAATTTCAAGTCTGGTGGCATAAGGTATTCTGCTACGAGTAGAGGAGTGGAGGATTCTTCTTGTAAAATATTTCTGGACTTTCTCAAATGTATTAATATCAGATATGTAATGCGGGCTCCAGACTGATGAGCTGTATTCAAGTATTGGTCTAGCAAATGTTTTATATGCTCTAGTTAGTAGAGTGATAGTACCAGAGAAAAAGCTACGCAGGATTAGATTAACAACTCTTAATGCATTTTTGGCTATGTAGTTACAGTGGGCTCTAGCACTTAGATCATTTGAGATGAGTACTCCAAGGTCCTTGATTTCTTGGATCTCTTATACTGGACCTCAAGCATAATAGTCTTCCAAGATTTCAGAGATGCCTAACAGAAGTATTAAAAGAAAGAAACTTCAACCACTAGCAACTGAATCTTACCCCTGTAATTGAACAGGAACTCTGTCTATACTGGTCAGCAACTGGTCCTCTTCTTTTAAAATTTTCAATTTCATCGTACACATGTTGTGCATTGGCAATAAACATTTGATTTGATTTGATTTAAAACATAACTTGGTATTTAGCAGTTACTGCGGCATTAATTATAAGACTCAAGTTACATGGCAAGCTGTTTGGCCTGCCCTACATAATACAAGATACATATATTTTACAAGCAAATTCTGAAAATTCATATTGGGTACAAAAATATTGTTGGTGGAAGTCCCCCCCTCCCCACATTCATACTGAAAATCACAATAAAAACGTGTAATCATGAAAGTTAATAGTTGTACATCCATTGTTTTTGAGATGTGTGGTCATTACCTATTTTAATACTCTGCTTACTGGGTTCATCTGTCTTGTTTTTTGTTTTGTTTCAAATTGTAAAATCTTTGAGGCTTAATTAATATATAGAAATCAATACTATTAGGCGAGAAAATATCATTTAGTATTTACAAACTGGGAATTTTTCCAGAAAAGTCCAATAAGATAATCTAGTTCAAAGAACAGCATAGAATGGACCAACTGATCTTACTTTCCCTTTGGGTGTTGATATAATAAATCCTGTATTCAATTCATAACAGGCTAATCCATGCTTATTCACAATGGAATGACTCTTTTCTTGCAATTTCTTTCCATATTTCTGTCATAATATTTGCATAAATGAGACAAGTGACTAACTTAAAGTAGAACTCTGCTCTGCATAAGCCACACAGTTACAAATCAAGGATATTATGACATATAACAGGTTATGGTATAAACTGACATCTGTAAACTTTCATTCACTTCAAATATGTTTTGTTTCTTTCATCAATAGCCAGCACCTATTCCCAAGATCTCTTGCTAAGAAATAGCCATGATTCCCAGGAGTTTCCATTAGGAGCTGTCCTGAGTCCTGCTCAATGAGACACAAGATTGGTTGTTCCCCAAAAGAACCATGCTGTTATTTATTACTGGGCCTTCTTCAGTGTTCAGTCTCTTCCAGGTTTTATTTCACACTATTTCGATCTAGGGCTGTAAAAAAACAAAACACCTCAGGGCCATTAAAAATAGACTTGGATTTTTGGATAAAATAGCTTTCAATTTAGTCCAATGAATAAATCATAAAAAAACATTAAACAATCCATACAACAAATGTTTGCACATTCCCATTTTTTTGCTATGCTATGAAATTCTATGTTATCATCCATAAAATAATTAAGAAAGGGGCCAGACTCCTTTTATAATTTGGGGCTGGACTCTTTTTATATATGTAACATACTGCCCTTAAAACCAACTGATCTTTCAGGCGTATTCCTAGCTCCATATTGTTGTCATATATTTCAATGGCACATGGGTAATATTACTTTGATTGATACACAATTTAAAAAGTCTTATATTTTACAAGGAAAAATGATCTATTCAGGCAAAGAGCCATTGTCATAAGCAAGCCCATGTTTCCTGGTCAAAGATGAATTACAGATCCAAAGGTTTATTTCCTTTTCACAATACAAGAGAAAAGAATATTTGACAGGTTTCTAGGACTTCAGAAGTCTGCTGACAACTGAAAAAAATAAAATAAAATAATATGACAGCTCTTAGATCCCAATGTAATTCAACAGGCTGCTGTGCAAAAATCAAAAGCAGCATTCAAAAGGAAAACTCTTTTCCCCTCCATTTTGTATGGGGACTATGTGTAATATAATGGATTAGTTTGCAGGAGGTATGTTTGATCAATAGTATTCATTTTATTACTTGTGGGTTTTTTTCGTTTTTTTCTGCTTTGTCAAAAAAAAGAATGCAGAGCTTTATTTTTAAAACTATATTTTAAAAGGCTTAAAATCTAAGTAAGCTTACAATCCCTTAGGAATAATATCTTGGTCATCAACAGATGGTTCAGAGATAGTCTCCAAGGGTGAGTGAGGTACAAAATCAGAAGATACAGTCCAACTTTGGAACTACCTTATGAAATTAAAACAAAACACCTTCTACAGTTCTTTTTTCTTCTATATTAGAGTTCCAAAATTTGGAAAGGGAACAGGGAAAGAAGAAGAACGTCCTTTTTCAAATGTCTGCTAGTATTGATTTGGAGCTTTAAGATTTATATTTTCCAATTCTCAGATATGGAGATAATTTTTTTAGGTAAAGGATATTTCTTGGCAAGGAAGCTAATCCAAACTCAAACTCCCTTGCACCATCATGCAAGTTCAGAGCTGGTAGTGTTTTAGATGACTCAAAGGCTCTTAGATTAGAGTTCTGCAAAATTATAGGTAGGGTTGCCTCATAAATACTAGTCTATGACAAAAAATAGATTGATTGAATCAGGATTTTAATTTTAAACACACACACCCAAAAACCACAAACACACTTTCTTTAATCATTTAGACATTTGCTGCAGCAATATTATTGGATTTTCAATAGAAAAAAATGAATATTTGCATAGCCGCATCATCATAGCTGCATCATCTATATCATCATCTACAGTTTCATATAGTGATTTGAGTCAAAAACAATTAGTTCTAGTCCTGCTTAGGTACAAAGGCAACCTAATGAGTTTGGGCCAGTCACTCTCTCCTAGCCCTAGGAAGAAGACAATGGTCTTTTCCACAAATGCTGTTCAGAAAATTGAAGGGACTTGTCCAGGTAATCATCCATAGTTAGTAATGACATGAAGCTGCATACATACACACACATAGACACAAATTCACACACACACACACACACACACACGTATATAAAAATCTGAACAATTTATGAATGCTTAAGAAATTTTATTTTTGTGAACTGTTAAAAACTAACTTGACATAATATATGGTTCCAAACTTAGTTATTCGTCTTTTTCCCCCTTAAATTATTTGATGCAGTTTTTTGCTCAGAAAAATGAAAAAATATAATTAATATAAGGTTTGAGTGGTATTTTTACAAGTCATTGCATGCAATACATTTGGAAATATCATTTTGGATTTTTAAAAAGAATCAAAATATGAAAATAGGATAGTATAAACTTTTGAGGAAACTCATATAAAAATTGCATTGAGTGGAAATAAACCGGCCTATTCTTTTCCAGACAAGACCTATGAAAAACCAATTAAATAAGTTAGATAAATGGGATATAGAATATTGATATAGTGTCATTAGTAACTGAAGCAATCCGCTAATGAAATGACAGAAATCTAGATCAAACCAGAATACATTAAAAATAGAATACATTAAAAATAAAAAGAAACCTCGCCTCTAACTAAAATTGATATAGTAAATAAATGATAACTGACACTTGTCTTCTCAGGTATCTGATACACTTACAAAAAGTAGAAATATATAACTTCCTTTGTCACTGTTGCATAGTGGGTAGAATGCTATACTTGGACTGGGATTCAAACCCCATCCAGCTATGATACTCAGTGCCTTTGGACTAATTCCTCTAGGTCTGTCTAGCTTCCTCTGGGTCTGTCTGGCTTTCTAAAATATAGTGTGACTGTTCCATCTATACTGGTCTGAGGTCTTTGGAGGAGATTAAAAATACCTGTTAGAAATGACTCTGCTAAATCATTCCATCATAATTAAAGTAATTAATATGTTGGTGCAAAGCAGGTGCAATCATCCTCTATTGGCAGCTTCACTTTAAGACAGAGTATGCCAAGACAGACAATCACTTTCACATGGCAAAAAAGAGGTGGCTGCATATTACTTCCAATCTGGGAAGGAAATGTGCATTTTGGGAGGATTTTATTACTTGTGGATTATCATTAAAACAAACAAACAAACCTGTCAGAGCTTTCAGAACTACCTGGAACTAAGGAGAAATTTCCTGACATTAACCAATGGGAAATTATTTTCTAAGAAAGAATGTGTCAACTATGTAAGATCTTTCCCATGCACATTGTGATTTTTAGATAAATTGGAGGCATGTAAATAAGTCTGAGAAAAATAACCAGACCTATCTAAAAACCCAGAAGATGACTATTTGATGTAATAGTCAGAAACTTTATAGCTAAATTTCTTCCTTATTAGTATTGGTAAACAGTATTTAAAATGGATGAAACTTGCATTAATATACTGTAGCTGATAAAATGTGCTTTTAAATAATTGTGACTTCATGTGAAGGTTTCTCAAAATATCTATTTTACATGAGGTACAAGCCTCAACTGACATTGCTCAAACATCCCTTTCTTATTAGCTAACAAGAACAATTAGGAAATGTTTCCAGTAACTTTAATCTCTCTGCCTGAATACACACTGTTCATTTTTCTATGTCAACAAATGCTGATACTTAAAAACAGATTTCCATAAACTAATTTACCTATTTTTCTATCCAAAAGACATGACTTCTCTGACTGTTTATTCCATTTGACAGTGAATGGCTGGGTTGCTTAGCCCTGGCAAAACATGGCATTGTTGTGAAGTGATTTCTAATGAACTCTACTTAGGAAAGGACCATTATACTGATAAATTTTGACAACAACAACAAAAATACATTATTAATGAAATAAAAACATTGGCAGCCTCTGAGAAATAAGCTGATTCCAAAAAAATTATTAGAAACCACCAGTCTCTCAATCTAGGTATTTACATGAAAAAATCATGACAGAAAAAAAGCTTCATTGTCCCTTTTTCAAGAATAAGGTTGCTGAATATGTTTTTTAGGTATGGAGAGGCAGATTTGTATTGGTTTTTTTTTTTTTTAAATAAGAGCTCCACTGTTGGCCTTTGTTGAACAATAGACAAAGTCTTTATGTAAGTATTCATTTGCTAGAATATTTGTCTATGGTATTTGGGAAAAGTTTATAAGAAAAGGTTGTGAAGAATCCACTTCTTCACAACAGTAGCCTCACACTTTTTCTGAATTCTCTGAAAATTAAAAATGTGACCAATATCATAGTACTATGTAAGAAGTTTATAACTTCAATAATTTATAGATTTTATAATATATGGGTGACAATTTTTCCACATATATATTTACAATAGGTATATCCAGAAAATTTCAAGTGGCTAGTTACCGAGAATTAAATGCAAATCATCCAGACCTATAAGTAAAACCAGAAAATGAACCCTTGAAAGGCTGCAAGCAGTTAACAATACAAACAATTTATTGTACAATAACTCCTTAAATAAATGAAAGTGATGCAAACATTTTCTAAAAAGCCTAAATTGAATCTAATGACAAAGCTTCTGTGGCTGTTTCAGATAGAATAAGAAATCTTATTGGAAGGACTTACCTGATCCTCTTGATTTGTTCCATAAGAGCTTTATAGATTAATGCTGCTCAGTGAGACTTGTTAATCATGCCCAGCTTAAATTGTATTGATTTAATAGGTGTATTATGGAAGCTGAAGTCCACACATATAAAAATTGTTGAGGCTGAGAAACATTCAGTTAAATGACATGGAGACAAAAAATCAAATAGAATCATTGTTTCTTTCTAACAGTTATTCATTTTTCATTCTCTTTCCTAATCTGTTTTAAAAATGGTATTCCAAACCAGTAAAACTGAAGATAATAGAATATCTGACTTTATAAGATCATGAATGATGGTTTAGAACATTTGTGTTTGTGTTTTTATCAATTACTATCATGAAAGACTAAGCTTTTATTATATATATTGTTTTGTTTATTTCTATTTTTTCAATTTTTTGAAAAATAAAAATATGTGAATATAAGGAAAGAAAATCAAAATGAAGAATTCTTTTACATAAGTCCTAAAGGTTGACAGATTTCAGTGAACCATTTTATACAAATGTTCTTTCAAAAGCATTTGGTAGTCTTTCTGCAAATGTTTAGACTTAAAGCCAAAGTTATTCATAAATGGAAAAATTAAACTTTTTGAAAAGTAGTATTTAATTTTTGAATTTATTTGCTGCCCATTGCATAATGAAACAATAGTATAATGCCTGTAAACCTTACATTTCTACAAAGAACCTAGTTCACCATAGTAAGTTTCCTTTTCAGTGCCTTCTGATCAGATTCTTGGAAACTACTTGGACAGGTTACTGTAGTTTTCTTGATACGTTTTTTCAAAAGTCATTTGCCATTGCTTCCTTCCTGGGGCTAAGAGATAACGACTGGCCCATGATCTCCCAGTTTCGAGCCTGTTCTCTCAATCACTATACCAAAATAGTTCTCTTGTAAAAATGATATAATCAAAGTATGGGCCTCTTAAAAGACTTTTAATATATTTTCAAAATATTAGAGTAGGAAAATAATTAATCCAAAAAAAAAAAAAAAAAAAGAATGAAGGGAAATACATTCAGATATGTCCCTTGTTTGGTTCAGATGCTTTGACAGCTTCTACATAGCTTTGTATATATTAGGGCATTTTTAGGTTAAAGCATCAATTCAATAGGACAGACAATTTTTTAAAAAAATAAACCAATATTTTAAATATGTATCAGAAATTTACAATTGAAAATTATTTTTTATGGAACAGAACCAATGGTTTCAGACATTAAAAATATTAAATAGATTTCTTATCTTAGAATAGATTAATTCAGTGGTGGACTATTCCCTCAAAAATATTTTTAAAACTTTAATGTTATTCTTCTCCTACTGAACTTCAGTGAATATTTATTGTACATCTTATCTTAAACCTAAAATCTGTAACATGACTGAATTCTCATTCTGTGGTATAGACATGCGCAAGCACAGGCGCTTATACATATAACAATTTCCCCACATTTTATTCTAGTAAATATGCAAAATATCTCCAGATCCATTCATAATTAATGGCATAAGCAGAATTAATGGAGAACACAAAAGTAAAACTATAAGTTGCAGTCACAGGATTTCTCGCTTAATGACTATGTGTTTGCTTAATTACAAAACAGGAAGTAAATGTTGACATGCTTTTTTTGTTTAGGAACTGTGGATTTTATAACAAAGTTACCAATCCCAATAATGGTCACTAAGTGAGGACTGCCTGTATAACATGCAATATTAATTGAAGGCTTTTATGCATTTTATTTAAATAATTCATTTAAAATTTGAGAGGAATACTTAGGAATACATATGTATTTGTTTATAAAATTTTAACTCTGGGTGGTTAACAGTAGCTAAAACCATAATATACAGCAAAATAGAATAAACATAATACAATATAATGTGACTGTGACCCCAAATAAGCTTCCCATAACATATTATAAATTGTATTTAGTGAGCTCCACTAACTAACAACCAGTCCCATTGCTTCTGAAGACAGGCCATGCATTCATACTAACATGGACTGGATTCAGACCAAACTACAGTATATTAGAGGGGGGGGGCGGGGGGGGCCGGGGGGGCGGGGGGGGGGGGGGGCCGGGGGGGGGGGGGGGGTTGTGGGGGTTGGTTGCTGGGGTTGGGGGTTGGGTTTGGTCGGGGGGGGGGGGGGGGGGGGGGGGTGGGGGGGGATGGGGTTTTCCCTGGGGGGGCCAGCGATTTTCGCCCGGGCTTTCCCCTGGCAGCTTTTTTGCTTTGTTGATGCCATGGGGGGTTTTTCGTAAAAGGGGGGGGCTCGGCAGGGGCGGGGGGGGGCGGGGGGCCGGGGGGGGGGGGCGGGGGGGGGGGGGGGGGGGGGGGGGAGGGGGGTCTTTTAGAAGATGGCATTTCAGCTAATGTAGCATGTATGACTAATTAGCTGAGAGTCTTTCACACAAGAATTTAAATTGCAAAAGCCTTCCCCCTTGCTTATATCTATTCTCTCCACCTCTTCAAGATGCAAAGGCATTGAACTAGAGGTGGTATTCAGCAGGTTCTGACCAGTTCTGGAGAACCGGTAGTGGAAATTTTGAGTAGTTCAGAGAACCAGCAAATACCACCTCTTGACTGGAGATTTTACAGTATCCTTCCCCTGCCACGCCCACCAAGCCACACCCACAGAACCAGGGGTAAAAAAAAATTGAATCCCACCACTGGATTGAACCAAGCATACAGTATTATAAAATTCAACTGGTTAAGTTTACCTAGTTTCATATATGCCACCCTGCCCTTTCTTGCTCCCTAAAGCAAGTTTTGTTCTCTATTCCTGCATTGGGGGTTAGGAGAAGGAATAATTGGATCTCAGAGTCAATAGTGTGGTTTACAGCTTGTCTCTGATTTCTGTGAGGTGGTTTATGCCAGAGTAAGTTAATACATTTGGATCCTGGCCCTTGTTCATGCTTGTTTATTGGCAGAAAAGTTACAACATAATTTTAGAAACCATTCAACTACATCCAAACCATATTTTAAAAAATGTCAAGCAGTACAACATTTTCTGTAGCTCCCAGGAATGCCCTGTGGTAGAACATGAAAAATCAAGTATTTTCATTTGCAGATAAGGTTACAGTGTGCCTATCTTCCAATGTACATGGACGGAGAACAAATTAGCTCTTGCCAGTTGTGGCTGGCAGGCAAAAGTTCAAAGTTTAGTAAGTTCAAGACAGGCTGTTCATTTGGCATAGGGATAAAAGCTGGAAAAGGTTTAGTTGGAAATGCAAAGAGTGCAGCTTCCAATTCGTCTTCAGCCATAATAAAAAAAGGAGATGGATTCCACTTGAACCCTGGTTGCAATCAAAGAAAGCAAAATGTTTAAAAATCCAACAAATCACAAACCCTAGAAAAGGAATAGAGGAAGATCAGGAAAAGATGAGACCATATCACCAACACATAGTTAACCAATGGGAACTAAAGGACATGTTTTAACATAAATCATAGTAAATACTTTGCTGTTTTGCAATTGGTAGATGTAAATGCTGGAGAAACATATTATAATTCCAATTCTTTAACCTGTCTCTTCTTTCTTCTTCAGCTGCAGAACATTATTGAGGCTTGTTAAAGCCTTGAAGAATTTTGTGAGAAGAGACAAAGAAAAAAAAATGAAAAGGGAATATTATCTGAAGGGACTAAAGATCAAAATTGTTAAAAGTAAAAGGAGGTAATATAAATGCTATAATTATAATAATGCAATTCATCAAGGTTAAAATAGGTATGTTATTATCACTGGTAACAACTTTTACTGACATCAGGACTGAAATTATGAGGTTTTATGGATCTGTTGTATATAGATAAGAGATGGGATAAGGAAAGAAGACATTATTTGATGTATTTTAAAAGATGGTGATAAGTTACTAAAATTGTTTATTTGTTGTGATGAGAAGTCACTATTATACATGTTCTTTTTCTTTACTGTATTCTTATTTTTACTTTCTTTTCTATTTTCCTTTCCATTTGTTTTTTTCTTTTCTGGATGTCCTGTTTTGTCTTTATTTTTAGTTTGAAATTAGTTTTTATTGTTGTAAATTAGGATCTTTAATAAAATTACTATGAAAGAGGATGAATTATAGGTGGCAACTAAAGTAACCCAGATTCAAGTTCCAGATACCCTGGCTAGAATGTAACTCCGGCTCAAGGTTGACTTAGCCTCTCATCCTTCCAAGATCAGTAAAATGTGGATCCAGATTGTTGGGGCTCAATATGCTGACATTGTAAACCACCTAAAGAGTGCTGCTATAAAGCAACATGGGATGGAATGTAAGTCTAAGTGCTGCTTCTATTGCTGGAAAACACCACAACCTGAAATAGACCCAACAAGGTCCTGTCATGATGCCATTCAGTCAATGACTCTTGAAAATATTATTAATTTACACAGCAAATATACCCTGTTCATGCAATCATAGATATTTCCATATTCAACAGATGTGCCCATTTAAAAAGGACTCTTTTTTAATATCTAAACTTCCATTGTTGTTTAAAGTTATTGCTTGCAACCCACATTAGTTTCAGTATGATTACACTTTAAGAAGACTGTTGAGGATTGAATTCTTTATTCCTGAAATGAAATTTTGGAACTGAGCACTATAAAATGTAACTTTCAGTCTGACTTTACTAAGAGACTTTTCGTAATTTACCAGATGTCTTGTTGTTCTTTAGGGGTTAGAGGGGGCAAGAATTGTTTTAGTAGAAAAGCCAAATATTCTGCATTCTGGCCAGTTCTTAGGCCCCTCTTTTAAAGGAACCAAGATAAGGGGGGGGGGGGGGGGGGGGGGCGGGGGGGGGGCCCCCCCCCCCCCCCCCCGGGGGGGGGGGGGGGGGGGGGGGGGGGGGCTGGGGTGGGGGTTGGGTGGTGGGTTTGGGGAAAACCTAGGGGGGGGGGAGGTAAAATGCAGTTGGCTACTTTTTGAAGCAGAGAAATTATTGAACTCTGCAGTATTTTAAATACACAACTGTGTGGTGAATGCATTCAAAACATGAATGGAAACTGTGTATTGTTAAAACTAAAGTGCACCATCATTTCGTAACTACAAAAATGCAACATTTAATCTTCTCTGGTCCTTGCGTTGAGAATTGTATCAGAATCTATCAAGATTTTACTGAAATTCAATCTGCATATCCTAATGTTAATTTTTTGTTAACCTCTGTGTATTTGTAAAATCAGATGTAAGAAGCCAAAATCTTTTTAATCATGTTTACAGGAAATTTATCAGTAGTGTTGAACATGTTAGATGCTGATACTATCAATAAAGCCTTTTATTTTTATGTGGAAAAAATACCTTTCTAAGATTTTTAGTATGCATTTCTTCTTGAAAATTTATTATCATTACAACACTCCAGGCTTGATAGTTTTAATAGTAACTTAACAAAAACAAAAAAAAGATCTGTAGTACTTCACTGACTAATAGATGAGCTACATTGTGTCAGATGCATAAAATAGTAATCTTATTCTCCAACTATATGCTGTTATTACTGTTACTGTTTAGTTGTTAATTGCTTCTGATACATAGTGATCAAATTTACTTATTGTCACTCTCTCTCAGTCCAACTCACATCACATGGTTGTTATTGTGGGGAAAAAAGGAAGAGATGAGGGTCTTGGATATGTTCTCACTCTGAGTTATTTGTAAAAATAATAAAGGCAAGATATTTATTAATTAATTAAATTTTATGCCACACTATCTAATATTTGTCGTAGTATGTAGCCATCCTGTCCTTGATCAGCTTTGTTTTTAACTGTCTATAACTTCTTCATGTTGTACATGATTTTTTTCCTCTAAAACTTAAAAAAAAAAGGGGGGGGGGAAATCAGATATTTTGAAATATTATCCTAATAAAGAAGTCAATAATACTAGTTTTTGCTTTTGCTTATGTTATAAGATGCTTTATGATAGACTCCCTAGGGTTAGGATTGAGGTTATAAAATACACAAATTTCTGTCTTTCAAAGACAGCAAGATGATTTAACAAATTTCTTTGCAACTTGCTTTCTCTACTGGTATTGACGGATTGTGCACAGCTTGGTTTGTGAGCATGACCCACTAGAATGATGACCGTTTACTGACTCATCATTGTTAAGCCTTAAAGTGACCTTGTTACACAATGGCAATGTACACCCTTCGTGGCTGTGCTGCACGCATGAAAGAAACATATACAAAAATGGAACTATTGTTGAATCACATTCAGTACGCCCATTACAACTAGAATATCTGTAGAGATTTAAAAGTAGTGGCTCTGCTGCTTGGAATGCAGCTCTGCTATACCAAACATACCAAATATACCAAAGCAATAGACGCAATCTACATAGACTTCTGTAAGGCCTTTGATTCAGTGGTACACAACAAACTATTCCTAAAACTAAAATCTTATGGTATCTCTGGACACCTGCATAACAGGATGGAAGTATTCCTGTCAAACAGACAACAAATGGTCAAAATTGGGAGCGTCCTATCAAATTCTGTACCTGTCAACAATGGTGTCCCCCAAGGCAGTGTTCTAGGACCAACTCTCTTCATACTCTACATAAATGATCTCTGTGATCATATTAAGAGCAACTGCGTTCTCTTCGCTGATGATGTAAAGCTGTTAAACACCACAGACAATATTGCTACCCTTCAAAAAGACCTCGACTATGTATCAGAATGGTCAAACAAATGGCAACTTCAAATCTCAATAAATAAATGCTCTGCCTTACATATTGGCAAAAAAATCAGAAAATAAAATACAAGCTGAATAGTCAAGACTTTGTCAACAGTGGTGTCCCCCAGGGCAGTGTTCTAGGACCAAACTCTGTCAAGGACCTTGGAGTTCTCATCTCTAATTATCTAAGTGCTAGAGCCCACTGTAACTACATAGCCAAAAAAAGGCATTAAGAGTTATTAACCTTATCCTACATAGCTTTTTCTCTAGTAATATCATACTACTAACGAGAGCATACAAAACATTTGCTAGACCAATACTTGAATACAGCTCATCAGTCTGGAACCCGCATTACGTATCTGATATTAACACAGTTGAGAAAGTCCAGAAATATTTCACAAGAAGAGTTCTCTGCTCCTCTACTCATTGCAGAATACCTTATGCTACCAGACTTGAAATTCTAGACCTAGAAAACCTAGAACTACACTGCCTTTGGTACAATCTAAGTATAGTATATAAAATTATACATTGCAAAGTCCTACCTGTCAATGAATACTTCAGCTTCAACCATAACAATACAAGAGCACACAATAGATACAACTCAAGGTAAACTGCACCAAACTTGATTGCAGGAAATACGACTTCAATAACAGAGTGGTCAATGTCTGGAATACTCTTCCTGACTCTGTGGTTTCTTCCCCAAACCCCAAACTTTAACCTTAGACTGTCTACTATTGACCTCACCCCTTTCCTAAGAGATCTGTAGGGGGCGTGCATAAGTGCACCAAAATGTGCCTACCATCCCTGTCCTATTGTTTCTTTTTTTATTATTTCTTTTATTTTTCTTATATGTATCCATTTCACGTATCCATAACTATGTTTATACTTATACCTGTTACCTTATAATTGCTTGACAAAATAAATAAATAAAAAAAATAAATAAAAAAAAAATACTTGGTTATTGCATATGTGAATGGGACAACCACAAGAGAGAGTTGCATTATGTTAGAAAGAAATGGCCACCCCGAAAAATTCTTTCAGAACAAAAAAATGGACAGAAAATTGTGGCGCCATTTGTTAACCTCACAAAGATATTTTTCTTCTGTTTCAGATACTACTCGCACTGGTGAAAAATTTTGTAAAAGTGTTGAAGAAGAAAGGTGAAGGTTTTCGTTATTTGAGACAGAAGTCTCTAAGAATAACTGAAGCCAAGATTAAGGAAGGCATTTTTGTTGTTCCACAGATCAAATACATCACCAATGACAAATGGTTTGAAGATCTGTTAGTGGAGCCAAAGAAAATCATCTGGAAAGCATTCAAGGATGCTGTTTTCAGCATTTAGCTGATTGACAAATGTCTTTCAGCATAAAAAACCATGAAGTACAATATGTCACTTGAAGATTCACTTTCTGCATTTACACTTGGATTACAAAACTCTAGGTGCAGTCAGTGATGAACATGGTGAAAGTTTTCACCAGAACATTGCCATAATGGAAGAATGGTTTCAGAGCAACTGGAATCCATCAATACTGGCTAGTTATTGTTGCAGTGAGATGCAGCAGACACTGGGCACAAATGAAAATCAACAGCAAAACATTTTAGACCCGTTGAACTCCTGTAGCATGTAAATGTAATTGCATATTTATGCAATTAAATATATTACAGACTTTGAAAGTTTGTTTCATATTTCTCAAGATTCCTGCAGGATACAGTCATTCTGAAATTATATTTGTATTCGGTTTGGAAGGGGTTTATCATAATCACCAAATATTTTTCAGGATGCAAAGGTTTTGAAAAATATTGTTGTCCAGTGTTATCTATCCCTATCCTGTACTAGATATAGTATCTTAATGCCCATTGAATGAACCTGCTACATGAATTTGAATGGTGAGATGCCCTGATAGAATTGTTCTCATAGCCCCCTTCCTAATAGGTCTGGATTTCTTTTCTTTTTTTCCCAGATGTAATTGTTATGAATCACTAATTGCTGGAACTGGCCATATGCATTTTAAAAAGCTGACATACAAATAATTGCCTCTTTTTAATCACAGATAATATGCTATCAGAGATAATATATTCCACTGTTCATAATCAGATCTTACTGTATTCCACGGCTGAAGTGTGATCCGAAGAGCTTAGTTAAAAGGTGGTCAAGGGTTAGCCTTGAGATCCTGCTACATATGGCATTCTATTCAGAGAGGGAAATCTCAATTGCAAAGATCCCTGAAAGAAATCAAAAGCAGACATATATCTGGAAAGCAAGGCCCCTCTCTCTTCCTCTCATCCTGAAAAGGCCATTTTTTTCTAGGCGAGAAGTCCTGATCCTGCCAACTCTTGAAGTCAGACATGCAGATTTGTTTTGCTCCAGCAACCTCAGCAATCACCAGTCTCTTGGACTTCAAATGGCATGGATTCTGGCACATCCTTAGCAAGAGACGTGTCTTCTATAAGAGAGCTGATTGCCTCAATCTCTTCCCCAACTTTCATCGGGGATGCCACTTTCTCCTGCACATTCTGAAGAAATATTAACTTTTCTTCAACAGACAGCTTACCAGAGGCAGGCATGATATCAGATAATGTAAATGAAGATGAATTTCAGGAAGATGAGAGCCCCCTGGGACTTGTTTTGCTTTGAATTGACCATCCATATGTTGGAGTGAAAGAAATCTCATCTCAATGCTTCTGTCATGGTACATTTGTGGCTCCATGGTATATAATCATATCCATGGCCAACTGAATGAAGAGATTCCATTAAAGCCTTCATGGAAAAGCATACTTTACTTTAGCTTTACAGTTTGAATGACAAATATATGTGCTTATATTCTGATCATAGCTCAGCCATCTGTTTTGCTCCTCTTCTTTTTCATTTATCTACCCTGTATTTTTTAAATGATGCACATATAATTATTAATATACATTTTGCACTGATGCTGAACTTTGACTTTTAAAAAATACAATATAGAAACAATCACATTTCTTCATCAGGGTACTTCAGAAGTAAATGTAATTGCACAAATGTTTGCCAGGATTTTCTACTGCTGGCTTTAACTTGGTTTAAACGAGATTGTGGTGCAAATTGGTAGGGAAAGAAATATAAAACATCTTTGCTTATAGGGGCCAAAAAATGCACTCAGAAAGTTCTTTGTGTGCTTCTGAAGGTGCTCCTATTGCTCAAAGTTGCTGCTGATTTATTGCAGGTACAGAAATTCTTGGGTACCACTAGTTCTGTCTGTGGAAATATTATTTTTCATCCTGTGAACTTCTGCATCAAGAGGTAAACACTTGTCAGCACTGTCTCCATTCCTCTCATTGTGACTGGAGAAGCTGGCTCTCCACTGCTCCCCCACCCTTCCTCACATGCCAGGCTGTGGTTTGCAAACAGAGTCAATCGGAGTGACGTAAAGGACCAGCAGGTCAGGTCTGTTCTCCATTGGGGATCAGTTTGCATTCCCAATAGGATGCAGCGTGGCAAAGTTCATATACACAAACTGCTCAGAATACATCTTACGCCCAAATCTCCAAAAGCTTTTCCTCTAAGGAATCTAACCTTTTGAAAGGCTGCCCTTGGAATGTGCAACTGTTCAAATGAGTGGGAAGAATGAAATCATATCAGCATTCAGCATTGTTCACAGGTCCATGTACAAGAGTTGGGATTGTTTCAGTTCTGTATATCAAAAGAGGGGCTTCGGTTGACTCAGAGAGAAGGCAAATGCCATACTCCATTAATGGGTTAATAATTTTAGCATGCTAGGATTTTCTTCTTTTTCTTTTTTTCTTTTTGGAAAAGGCTTATTTAAATGTTTATCAGTTGTGCAAAGTGGAGCAGCACTAGAGAGACGCCAGGGAAAACCGATCATTGCCTATGCATGGCAGCGTTGTATGAAGATTAAAATAACATTGAGTATATTCTGTAAATGAAGGAGAGAACTAAAAAAAAGCCTCCAGAGTCCATTATAAATTTTAATAATACATCAAGGTAATGTAACTGAATAACCGATCTCTGAGGGAAGAAACATAACATTTGGCTAATATTACAATTTAAATTATGAAAACAAAAAGTGCTTTTAGTTAATCTTGTCTTTCTGCTTTTATTCTTCAGGCTTTTTAATTTTTTTTTATTTTTCCCTGAATCCAAAACACCATGTAAACAAATAAAAGTATGGAGGAAAAATAAACAGTTTGGCATCTCAGTAGATTAATTAATGCGCTTCAGCCTTGGCACCAGTAGGCGAAAATTATGTGCATAAATAATATCACTAATTAAAAAGATGCAGATTAACATGCAAATAATGTTAATGAGGATCTGCAATTCCAGAGTGGATTCGCATAACATCAACAATTTAATGGGTTGGAAGGCTTGTGTTTGCATTACATTAATAAATTTCAAAGACCTTGCATAAAAAAGTTCTGTCAGAGCCTCTGTAGCCCACTTGTGAGTTGTAAATTCTGTGGGCAGTTGCAAACACTCACCGGCAGATGCCCAAGTCATTATCTCAAAGGCTGCTGAGAAGGTGCTGGGTGCCAGTGTCACCAGCTGTTAGGAACCAGGCAATGGGCAGTCAACCCTGCCAATTATTTGTATTATTTGGAGAGGCTTGATATTTATTTAAAATAATTAATATTTAGTGCTCTGCATCTTGATCTGAATGGGGAGCATTTTAAACAAGTAAAGTTGCTTTTTTTTGTTGCTGTTGTTTTTCAACATCTCTTCTTAGCCTTTGATGTGTCATGGTTGGGTGAATGCATAATGGAATTGATTAAGCAGACATAATTTCTAACCATAGGCAAAACAATATAAAATGTCTTTCATGATGTAATCTAATGTTGAAATAAAATATGGCTGCATTAAAAACCCAAATTAGTCATAATAACCTGCATTTTATTTTCTGTTTTATTTATTGTCTGTATGAAAAAAGCCTGCTATTCTTACAATCAGAAGAAATTTCTCAGAGGATAAAAGGCAAATGTTGGACAAAATTAAACCCATTTCCCACCCCCACCCCTACAATGCCAGGTGGTTCTATTAAAAATATAGAATAGGTTTTGACGTAGCCAGATCCATTATATTTTAAAATATTGCAATTCTAAACATATTGTCTCAGAAATGAACTCTGTTGAATGCAAATATTACTTCCAGGCAAAAGGATAGAAAATAGAAACTCAGGCAGTGTCTTTTATAAATCCCACTACTGTTATTACTTTACTAGTCCCATGGGTACATAAGGGTGACCATATCTGATATTTTGAAAGCATGCCAAGAAAGAAAATGGCTGCCTTGTTGAGACTTGAACATTGACAAAATGGCTGCCACAATAATTTACCAGAGGGCAAAATAATGAATTATTTTTAACCCATGAGAGAATCTCCATCCTCAGTTTATCTGTTGCGACCAGCAAGTCCTCACTCCAGTCCACTGTTTAAGCGGGAGCCGGAGAAGCCCCTGATTGGTTGGACCATTTGACAACTCTGTATAAAAGGAGCTGTCAAATGGAATCAGCTGTCTCTCTCTCTCAGCTGCTGCCACGAGCCGCGGCTAGCTGCAGCTGAGTTACAAGTTAGCAATAAAGCCTATTAAGCTTTATTTTGCCTCCGCCTCTTCTTCTAAGCGTGCCAAACACAAAACTGGCAATGAGGATGGGATACTGATGAACTGAGGCAATTCCTGAGGCAAAGAGAGAGAGTACCACACCGCTGAAGTCACTACAAAAAAAGCTGTCACTAAGAGCTGTCACTAGAGCAGTCACTATCGAGCGAAGATAAGATGGCACCATCAAATCTTCCACTTTTTCGGCCAACCTCCGAGACGTGGACATCATATATCAATAGGTTCAAATGCGTCATGGATGCCGCGAACCTATCTGACATCCCTCCTAACAGGAAGAAAGCCTATGTCCTGAATTTCTGCGGGCCCAATGTTTTCGACACCGCCAGCGCTGCTGGCTCCTCAGATGGTCAAGGCTGTTCCCTGGGAAGAACTACAAGAAGGGCTCGGTAACCGCTATGCCCTGAAGCCATCGTGTATCACCCGCTGCCATGCATTCAGAAGGAGAAGCCAAGCAGAAGGTGAGTCCATAAATGAATACATGCTGGCTCTTCGTTCAGCCACCCTGCAATGCGGTTTCCAAGATCATTTAAATGATATGCTGCTGGGCCAGCTCGTCTGCGGGGTGAGAGAGCTTCGACTACAATGACGGCTGCTGGCTAAAGGTGACCTCAACTTGAAGCAGGCCATTGAAGAAGCTCAAGCCGCTGAACTATCCAACTTATCCGCAGCCGAAATACAAAAACCAAGCAGTCTTACCGGGGTAAAACCCAGTGCTGTGGTCCACTATGAAGACACCTACTGTGAAGATAATGATTTCAAAGAGGAAGAAGCAATCAATCGCCTCTGAGCACCCCAGCCAATGCAGAGAAAAAGTTTTCCTGCTGACAGGAAACAACTTACACCACAGCTGATTTGCCTCAGCTGTGGAGGAAACCATCTGAGAGCCACTTGCCGTTTTCGAAATGCTGTCTGCCTAAAGTGCCAGAAGAAAGGCCACATAGCTAGAATCTGCCAGGCACTTAGAAATACAATCCTGCCATCTCAACATCTCAATCAACCAAAAAACCTCAAATCCAAAGAGGAATGCTATGCCATCAACAAAGCATTCCCAAGAGCTGAGTCACTGACTTATTCTTTCAATGTTAATAAAATTAATGTTGATCTTCTCTTAGAAGGCAGCCCCTGTCAGACAGAGGTGGACACTGGATCATCTCTGTCACTCATCTCTTGGAAGACACTACAGAATCTGCTACCAGACTTCCACAAGAATCAGCTGAGCCCCTGCAATCTGACCCTGAGAGACTACCAAGGACAATCCATTCCAGTCCTTAGAACAGGCAAGTTCCATATTCAATACAACAATTTTCAGGGTCACCTTCCACTAGTTATCGTAACTGGAAACTTACCTAGCTTACTGGGATTGGACTGGTTTCATTCACTGGGCCTCCAAGTAACTGGAGTAAATGCAGTTACCCCCACAACTTGCAGCAACTTCTTGCTGACTATTCAGAAGTTTTCAATGACAAACTGGGCTGCTACAATGACACTCCTATTTCCCTTAACCTGGACCCTAATGTTGCTCCTATACACCTCAAACCATGCAGAGTGCCATTGGCATTACGTGCTAAAGTGGATGCCCAGCTTGACAAATTGATTTTGCAAGGGGTCTTAGAGCCAATTGACTTTGCTAAATGGGAAACTCCCATTGTAATACTTTTGAAAAGAGATGGCTCCATAAGAATTTGTTCTGACTACAAGTCCACGATAAACAAGGGTCTCCAACCAAATGCTTATCCTTTGCCTATCATACAGCACCTGCTCCATTCCCTGGGAAAAAGCTCGATTTTTACCAAGCTGGATATGACTCAAGCATACCAGCAATTCCCAGTGGACAATGAGACAGCAGAGGCCCAAACAATCATTACTCATAGGGGCGCTTTCAAATGTAAGCATTTACAATTCGGTGTCAGCATTTACCCTTGCATATTCCAATCCATTATGGAATGTTTGCTATACAATATCAAGGGTGTCATCCCATACTTCAATGACATCCTCATTGCTGCTGACAGCCCACAGGAACATTTGGAAAGACTACAAAAAGTTCTCCAGTGTTTTAAACAGGCTGGGCTAAAATTAAACAGGAAAAAATGCATCTTCGCAGTTTCACAGATTGATTTCCTTGGATATCATATTGACCACAAGGGAATTCACCCTGTAGAATCCAAAGTACAGGCCATCCAGGAGGCCCTGGTCCCTCAGAACAAGACTGAATTACAAGCCTTTTTAGGACTATTTAACTTCTACAGCTCTTTCCTGCCCCACAAGGCCACTGTGGCAGAACCATTGCACAGACTATTAGACTCCAAGATGCAGTGGCATTGGGGATCCAAGGAGCAGGCATCCTTCTCTGCAGTAAAATCCCTCCTCACTTCAATCAAGGTACTCATTCAGTTTAGCAATGATCTCCCCCTTATCCTAGTTTGCGATGCATCCCTTATGGGATTGGGGCAGTCCTAGGTCATAAATTGCCAAATGGCCAGGAAGCCCCTATAGCTTATTTCTCTAGGGCACTCTCCAAGTCTGAGCACAACTACAGCCAAATAGATAAAGAGGCATTGGCTGTGGTGGCCTCAGTCAAAAGGTTCCATGAATACCTCTATGGACACCAGTTTGAGCTCATCATGGACCACCAACCTTTGTTAGGCATCCTGGCAAGGAACAAGCCCAGCCCACAAATCCTCTCCCCAAGAATGACCTGATGAACAATCTTTCTAGCTGTTGCAGCTATAAGTTGACTTACAGGCCTGGCAAAGATGTAGCTCATGCTGATGCCCTAAGCAGGTGCCCTTTACCCCTTCTGGTCACTGATCCTGCCCCTTCAGCCTATGTGTTCCTGCTGGAAGATCTGCGTTTGCCTCTTACAGCCGATGACATCGCCTAGGCCTCCGCCAGAGATGTACAACTGTCTAAAGTCATGGACTGGGTGCGAAGGGGGTGGCCCAGGGAAACCACCACAGTGGATTTCCACCCCTTCAAAGCACACCAGACTGAACTGAGCGTGCTAAAAGGGTGTTTACTGTGGGGTCCCCGAGTAATTATTCCCAAACTACTAAGACCATGTATTATTGAAGTTCTGCATGAGGGTCACCCAGGGATCAACAAAATGAAGGCTCTCTGGCCAGGAGCTATATGTGGTGGCCAGGCCTGGATGAGGCAGTTACCAATAAAGTTCAGAATTGCTCCATCTGCCAGCTGTCCAGGCCTGCCCCATCAGCAGCCTCTTCTGGGAAGTGGGAAGATACCAAAATACCATGGTCGAGAGTACATGTGGACCTGGCAGGCCCCCTGCAAGGGAAAAACTTCTTGATTGTGGTAGATTCGTTTTCAAAGTGGGTAGAGCTGGTTCTCCTCCAATCAACCACTTCAGATGCTGTAAGCAGAGCTTTAGACAAAATTTTCGCTTCCCATGGGTACCCTGACACTCTGGTTTCAGATAACGGGCCCCAATTCACCTCATCCCCTTTTGAATTGTTCCTGGCCCAAAGAGGAATCAGACATGCCCTAGTTTCCCCGTTTCATCCAGCTTCCAATGGCCTTGCAGAATGAGCTGTAAGATCTGCAAAAGACTCCCTGGGAAGGATGACGGAGGGGACTGGTCTACCAGGGTAGCCCAGTACCTACTTTCCCAACACACCACCCCGAGCACAGCCACCAACCTCTCCCCTGCCGAACTATTAATGGGAAGGAGACTCTGGACAACCCTAGACAGGCTGCACCCTAATTATGCTCCCAAGGCACCCCTCGACTCGTCTAGCAAGACAAGGGAATTTAGGCCTGGGGACCCGGTCTACTCCCAAAATTAGGCAGGGAATCCCTTATGGTTGCCTGGGTGGGTTGAGCAGAAAACAGGCCCCAGATCATACAGGGTAAGGTTGACAGATGGACGAGTATGGCGCCGATATGTGGACCAGCTAAGAAGTGCCCCAACAGGTCCAGCCCAGAGGGAAACTGAGGCCATGGACTCCAAATGGAGCAATACCGAGACCCCTATCCGACCAGCTCCTGACCAGCAATCTCTCATGGAGGACTTACCTGGGGGAGCCACGACACCAACCAGAGACCACTCATCGGTATTCGGAGCGGTTCCAGTGACACCAGAAGACCTTCCACAGCCAACCAAGAATGCCCGGAAAAGAGAGCCAACACCACCCCGAGGGGAGAATGCCAGTCCGGCAACAGGTCCTCCCACATCGCAGCCAACAACAGAACTAAGGCGTTCAGAGCGAGTGAGGCATTGCTCTGCCCATCTGAGCAATTACGCTTGCGCAGAGCCAGGGGGAAGGAGTGTTGTGACCAGCAAGTCCTCACTCTGGTCCACTGTTTAAGCGGGAGCGGGAGAAGCCCCTGATTGGCTGGACCGTTTGACGGCTCCGGATAAAAGGAGCTGTCAAACGGAATCAGCTGTCTCTCTCTCTCAGCGCCTGCTGTGAGCCATGGCTAGCCACAGCCAAGTTACAAGTTAGCAATAAAGCCAGTTAAGCTTTATATTGCATCTGCCTCTTCTTCTAAGTGTGCCAAACACAAAATTATCATTATCTTTTTTTACTGGTATGTGAGAGCATTTATAAATAAAATTCTGGTATAGCAATGAAATTTAGGCGGCCAAGAAACAAGTGCCCATTAGAGTCTGTATCTATATTTTGGATCTCTCTGCTGCCATTTAATGGTTCTCCAGAGTTTTGCAGCTCAGATTTGACAACTGTAACAACAAACTACTCAACATTTTTATTTTCTAAGATTAATCTTGAAAATACAATAGATAAATATGGAGGCAGGTTCTTTACTTCGAGATATGCTGGGTTCTTTTTTAATTTTATTTTTGGTTATGGTTTTTCATACCCAGGTAAATTTATTCTTCTCTCTGATGGCTTTTCTGCCTGCAGTAGATAACTGTTAGCATTTTCAAAGGAAGAAGAACCATAAAAGCACAGGTACATTCTAAAGGAGCAAATTAGTGAGAAGGATTAATACAGAATGAAAAGAAAGGTAAGGGGAGGATAAATATCTCCTTCCACTGGATAAAATACAAACAGCAGGCATATGCTAATAAGATCCATGTAGAACTAAAAGCTGAAGCCAAAGGGACAAATGGCAATTGGAAGGAAAGATGTGTCCCAAAGTTGGCACTTCAGATCAACAAGAATATGCTTTGGATGTGAGCTTTCACCACAGAAATATGTGGGTATTGATCACAAGGCCTGTGTATTTTAATTGTCTGCCATATGGGCTGATAATCAAGGGACAAAGGAAAACAAACTTTTCAGTCAAAAATACCTCAAAAAATAAACAAACCCATAAGCAAATAAGAGAAGTAAAACTACAGAGGAAAAAATACCCCATACTTTAATGGGAGAGTGAAAGGCAGAGGATTTTTTGAGGAAAATAAGTGCACATATATTTTAATCAGATATATTATTTTTCTTCAGATTATAATGAGAGAAAAAAGGGGTGGTAGCTCAAAGACTTATCGAAACAGAAATGGCAAGGCATTATTAAGATAGGAGTAGATGCAGAGTCACAAAGTTATATCAGTCAGACCTGGATCACAATTACCATGAGATAGGGTAAGGAGATTGTGGAAAAAACACAGTCAAGACAAGTAGATAAACAGTAGAACTAAATTAATATCTTATACAAAAAGGATTGAGTTAACCTAGTTCTGAAGAGATCAAGCCTAAACAGAGGCTATCTTATTTTATAATGTTATACTCCAAAATATACACACTGCTCAAAAAAATAAAGGGAACACAAAAATAAGACATCCTAGATCTGAATGAATGAAATATTCTTATTAAATACTTTGTTCATTACATAGTTGAATGTGCTGACAACAAAATCACACAAAAATTATCAATGGAAATCAAATTTATCAACCCATGGAGGTTTGGATTTGGAGTTACACTCAAAATTAAAGTGGAAAAAAACACTACAGGCTGATCCAACTTTGATGTAATGTCCTTAAAACAAGTCAAAATGAGGCTCAGTAGTGTGTGTGGCCTCCACGTGCCTGTATGACCTCCCTACAATGCCTGGGCATGCTCCTGATGAAGTGGTGGATGGTCTCCTGAGGGATCTCCTCCCACACCTGGACTAAAGCATCCCCCAACTCCTGGACAGTCTGTGGTGCAATGTGGCATTGGTGAATGGAGCGAGACATGATGTCCCAGATGTGCTCAATTGGATTCAGGTCTGGGGAATGGGCGGGCCAGTCCATAGCATCAATGCCTTCGTCTTGCAGGAACTGCTGACACACTCCAGCCACATGAGGTCTAGCATTGTCTTGCATTAGGAGGAAGCCAGGGCCAACCGCACCAGCATATGGTCTCACAAGGGGTCTGAGGATCTCATCTTGGTACCTAATGGCAGTCAGGCTACCTCTGGTGAGCACATGGAGGGCTGTGCGGCCCCCTAAAGAAATGCCACCCCACACCATTACTGACCCACTGCCAAACCAGTCATGCTGGAGGATGTTGCAGGCAGCAGAACATTCTCCACGGCATCTCCAGACACTGTCACGTCTGTCACATATGCTCAGTGTGAACCTGCTTTCATCTGTGAAGAGCACAGGGCACCAGTGGCAAATTTGCCAATCTTGGTGTTCTCTGGCAAATGCCAAACGTCCTGCACGGTGTTGGGCTGTAAGCACAACCCCCACCTGTGGATGTCGGGCCCTCATACCACCCTCATGGAGTCTGTTTCTGACTGTTTGAGCAGCCACATGCACATTTGTGGCCCGCTAGAGGTCATTTTGCAGGCCTCTGGCAGTGCTCCTCCTGTCCCTCCTTGCACAAAGGCAGAGGTAGCAGTCCTGATGCTGGGTTGTTGCCCTCCTATGGCCTCCTCCACGACTCTGGCCTGTCTCCTGATAGTGCCTCCATGCTCTGGACACTACACTGACAGACACAGCAAACCTTCTTGCCACAGCTTGCATTGATGTGCCATCCTGGATGAGCTGCACTACCTGAGCCACTTGTGTGGGTTGTAGACTCTGTCTCAGGCTATCACTAGAGTGAAAGTACCACCAGCATTCAAAAGTGACCAGACCATCAGCCAGAAAGCATAGGAACTGAGAAGTGGTCTGTGGTCACCACCGGCAGAACCACTCCTTTATTGGGGATGTCTTGCTAACTGCCTATGCTTTCCACCTGTCGTCTATTCCATTTGCACAACAGCATGTGAAATTGATTGTCAATCAGTGTTGCTACCTAAGTGGACAGTTTGATTTCACAGAAGTGTGATTGACTTGGAGTTACATTGTGTTGTTTAAGTGTTCCCTTTATTTTTTTTTTGAGCAGTGTATTTTATGAGAAGGCTTTTTTAGCAGTGCCTACATCAAAAGGATAGGTCTATGTAGTTGGGAAAAATATTGCACTCTTGAGGTTAAAGATTGGATTTAAGAGATATATGTTGTTTATTAATTTTAAAATGTCTTTCTATTCTAAAAGTGATAAAATGGTACAATATTTTTCTGCATGGTCTAGATTTAATAATAGATTAAAGAATTAAGCTAATTATTTTTTTTCTTTTACATTTGAGCTTTATTTGTAACCCAAGAGATGCTGTGGCTGCCCTCTCCAGGCTGCCCTGGAGGCTGTGGGGGCTTGGGTGGGGGACAACAGGCTTTGGCTGAACCCTGGCAGGATCAATTGGTTTTGAGTATGGGAAACTATGGGATCTGAGATTTTGTCATCTTTGATTCTGGATGGAGTAGTACTGCCTCAGAAAGATCCAGTCTGCAACTTTGGGGTTCTCCTGGACTAGCTACTCCTGTTTGACTTCAAACAGGTGACAATTATGGCTAGGAGAGCCTTTGCACAACTTCATATTGTGCGCCAATTGCGGCCTTTCCTGGATCAGGACTCCCTGCATTCAGTCGTTCAGTCCCTAGTCATCTCACGACTGAATTATTGTCACGTGCTCTAGATGGGGCTACCCTTGAAGAACATTCGAAAGCTACCACTGGTTCAGAATGCAGTAGCACAGGCAGATTTGGGAGCCCCAGGAATGGCCCCTGTAGGACCACTGACCTGCAAGCTATAGTCTGCTTCCGGGTACAATGCAAGGTATTGGTGATCTTTTTAAATCCCTTCACAGCACAGGTCCAGATTACTTGAGGACTTGTCTCACCCCACTGGGATTGGCCCGTATCACTTGTGCCAAAAGAGGAGGCATGCTGCGGTTCCTGTCAGCTCAATTATTCTGGCTGGCAGGGTCCAGAAGGAGCACCTTCTCTGCTGTTGCTCCTGCCCTCTGGAGCATCTTGCCCCTCCCCATTTGTGAGGTTGGCCCCAAACCTAACCTAAGGGCCTAAAGCCATTGCTCTGCCACTTGGCTTGGGGACCCAGCAGGGGAATAACGCAATGGAGGTAGTTGATTGAATAATAACAGATCCCATCTTACCCCACTCTACCATAGCCCTCCCCATGTGTCCTTGGTTTTTAAGTCTGATTTTAATTTTTTATGTTTTAACTGTATATGTAATTATAAACTACCCAGTGGTAAGATGGGTGGCCAATAAATTTTATAAATAAAATAATACATACATACATTTCATTACTTTGATCACAATTGCAAATTGTTGTCATTATTGTTAATGTATTATTACAATTTTATCATTTTTCTTTGTAATTATCCATTTTACTAATTATTTATTCCCGCCATAGTATTTAAGATTATCACATCTGTGATGCAATAATCTGGATGTTCACTGGATAACAACAAATTGCTAATGTTTTCACTATACCTTTGGTGCCATTTTATGGATTTCTGGATTTTTGCAATGCAAATATGATGGCTGTAATTACATATAAAAGTTGTACACTGAATCACGAGAGTTCCAATTTAAAATTGTAAGTCGTACAAATTTTACATAAGTGCTTATCATAGGAAGTATATTTTATTTGTATTTATTTAAATATTAGTACCAATAAAATATAATCATATTTATATATTTGAGCAGAAATAGGACAACGAGTACCACTACTGATATAGTCAAGTCACTGAATATTTATTACAGTCAAAGACCAGTATAATTAAAAATACTCAAGGATTTTGGTATATTGATTAGTAAATCAGTGAGACATGGAGGCACAAAAGTTTTATACATGCCCAGAACGGGATCTTCTCCGGTCTTTGTGAAGACTTAAACTGAAGCTTTCATATTCATACCCAGCTGTCTCTTCTGATAAGCCTTCTAAGAATGCAAAGTGGAGACTGATTGATTGTTGATTGATTGACTAGTTGATTAAAGGAACTTATATGGATGCTCATCTTACTACAATAACTCTAGATCAGTCATAGCATAACAAAACATAAAATAATACTAACAGAAAAAAACTAATCTACCTCAATATGGAGCATTTGATCTTTCTGACTAATTATTAATTCATATACTTTGCCTCTTCCAAAATGTTTGGTCTGCTGACCTATCTTTAACTTTTTAATGACTCTTCCTGCCTCCTTTCTTTCATTTTCTTGCAGACAAGCTTTGGACTCTTGCATGTCACTGTCTCTGCCATAGCCATCCTTCCTTCCTGTGATCTGTTTACATAGACCAACTTTCAAATGCAAGATATTTACTTTTACTTTTCCCTGGGTAAGAGACACATTTGCCTGCTGAATGGCACGCAGGACTCATCTTCTAAACTGGCATGCATGCAGGGCTGCAGTCAAGAAGTGAGCAGGTCAACAGAACAGAGACAAAATTTGCTTTGATGTAAATTTATTTTAGAATGTATCATTACATACAATTTATTCTCATGTGTTTAATACTTTTCTCCATATGTCACCTAATAAAGTAAAGTTTGGCAGTAACCTATAGAAGAGTCCTGGGTTCACAAGATGTTCTTCCTGATCCTAATGTGTGGCTTAATCTGACTGTGGAAATTGTCTTAGATATTCTTCCAATCTTGCCAAGACACTTTTTCTTCCACTCTGTAGCCTTTAAACTCGTTATACAGCATCCGTATGTACTGGCAATATACAAACAGTCTTTCATCTATAAAGCTCCATTCTACTAGATTTATTATCTGTCAAATGCATAGCATTATAGTTTTGGTGAAAAACAAAACAAAAACATATCCTCATGAAAATGGCAAGCTTAACCCAACTCTACCGCATTATCCTTCAAACTAATCCTGCATTGTAGCCTTTTCTGTGATTCAAGGCACCCACCAATTTGTCTTTCCTTTCCTACTGGCTGATTTTAATAATTAGGTGCTTCATCACTCTCTTTCTCTATTGAGTGATCTTCTTACTATGGAAAACCTAAGCAAGGATTTGCACTCAAATCTAATCTCAGAACACTGAGCTACATTGCTGATTTTTTTACAAAGTTGGGATTTTAAAAAAAAGATGAAGACTGGATCTTGCCATTCTTCAGTGGATAATATCTTAGCCATAATGCTATTAACTTGTCATGAATGGAATGGCAAAAAGTTTTCAGAAAGACAAACAAAATGCAGCTTTAGTTTGATTTATTCACTAGCAACCATTGCTGAATCCTGTACTATGTTGTACTTCAGGGTCATAACTTCTGCTCTTTGAATTGCTGTTGGCATAAGATGTGGTAGTCCTAGGTACCATTATTATCACTCACTATATAAGCTGGGATAGAAAAGAGAAATTGGCAGTAAATAGGCAGCGGGATGAACTATCAAGCTGACTCATGAACAGAATTGATTGCTTTACTACATTTTCCTCCCATTTTTTATTTGAGAAATTCAAGCAGTGATGGTTGAACCTGTCAAGTTTTATTTCATTCAGTTTCTCATTTCCTAATCTTAAACTTTTTCCTATTCCCACTTCAGTTCAAGATTTTAGTTAACATCAGCACAAAATTCCTAGTTATGTGCATTCCTTGTGATATTCACATCTTTGTATATTTCCAATAATACATGCATTTGATAAGCTGCAAGCTATATAGCAAACTTATATGCTAGATAAATATCAATGCATAACTGTATTGTTGTTGTTGTTTTCCTAGTAGATAATCTGTGGTTCCTGGATCATAGGCAATCAGATGCATGTTCATGAAGGATTAAAAAAAAGTCAAGATGTATCTTGATGTATCTCAAAATCTCTCAAAGTTATAATATCAAAGATAGTCCTCTTTTTATGTGCATAAGCAATGCACATTTTTAGAGGATGAGACTTTGATCACATGACTGCACTACCACCTTAATTTGAATGCCTTTATAAGCAACTTCCAACTCTTTTTTGTCATCTTGGTAACCCATTTCAATAGCAAATGCTAGAAAGCAACACTAGGAAAAGTCATAAGCCTTAAAATAATTTTAGCACAAATTAAAAACTGATAACCCTCATTTGTTTGAAAATCCAAGAGAAAAAAAATGCCTTCCCACATTCATAATGCTTTTTTCATTTTGTATCTTCTTCCTACTCGTTGCTGCTTTTATGTTGCTACTGTAGTTACCAAAAGTTTCCCACTCCTGCTTTTAGTTTCCTAAGTGCAAATTAGTAAACATTGTATTAAAGCCCAAACTATGATATATAATATAAATTAGATTGGCAAAGAACAAATGGCCCAATTTAAGAAGCAAACTTCATGCTGAGTTCTCAGTCCTCTCTTAAGTAATTCATTGCATCGTGAAACTACTTGTCTTCCATGCTGAACCTAGCTAGAAATGGAGTAATCTTAAGAGGACTCTTTCTAAATGTCAACCTCTTCATCTGCTGAGAACACAATGACTGTGAGATGTTTCACCTGGGACAAATTTGTCATGGCCTTCCGTGGGCAGACTGCTGCCTTCTTCACCCAGTGAGCCTGGGAAAGCCAACTACTTTCTTCGGCAAGTCTTCCAGTCATAGTCTCTCTGTGTCTGTCTCTTCACCTTTTGTGTGTGTTAAATATCTCTATCCTACCCTCAAATTTACATTACTCATTTTTTCCACCCATCTTTTTCACTGATGCGGCATTGACACCCACAAATTTATCCAATTACTCAGAGATCTACGCCACAAGAACAGGAATACTCTTGCTGTATAATTCCCAAACATACCAGCACCCATCAGCTTCTGCTGGTTGTCTCAGCAGCCATCCCCTCCAAATGCCACCCAGAGCATGAGACAGTGATGAAATACTGGACATATGTATGGTTTTTGGTTTGGACCTGTTTTGATCAGTGTGAATTTATTTCTAGCTAAAGGTGCTCATTTCTAGGCTGCATAAGCAAGTGGGATGGGATTACATGGAGTTTACTTTCAGGTTTCCAAGGGTTAAAGGCTTCAGCAGCCAGAATCTGGCATGAGGAAGCATACCAAAGTACCAGCAATACTAAACCAGAAAGCAAAGTCTTCTCTGTAGAGGCTAAAGCCAAAGTGTATCATGGAAAGATAGTCAACCACTCTGGGATCAATAAGCCAAGACTCAGATAACACATGCAATTTAAAGACATGGAAGCATGAAACTGAGATTCCCAAAGAAGGGAATGCATTGATGGTTGCCTTGATATAGTCCAGCATGGGTCACACCCAATTAGGTTTGTTGGTGGTTTGTGTGTTCTTGGGTTTGGTATGCTATTGAGCTTGACAGCTTCTCAAAATTGGAGCTTCCATCAACTGACCCATCTTGTTCTTCTTCTGGATAATTGATGACAAACTCAACATTGGGTACTTGATTTCTTTCCAATTCCCAAGGCTGATGCTTATCCAACTCAGAGAACACAAGGGAGCCCTTTAGAAGGGGCATTCAGCCCAGCAACCAGGAATAGAATGGCCAGAGAATGGCGACCAACATGGGGACATACCAACCACTGCACACTTTGCAAATGAAACAGAGGCATTTGTAGGGACAGAATTAAGCAAGTGCACTTATTCTACTTGTGCTAGCAGTACTTTTGACATGGGGCAAAAATCATTGCTGGAGGTTGCCTTCCTGATAGGCTGAGGTAGGTTATGAATAATGTCACCTGCTTCTGCCATCTTGAAATGGTAGATGGCCAGTTCTCATTCTGCAGAAAACAGGAAGTATAGATGAGCTCTAAGTCAGACAATTACCAAATCACATGGGCTAATACCCTAAAATTGGCCCCTCATGCACAGGAACTATGACAGATCATGGTTCAATTTTATAGAACTAGATGAAATTCTGTTAGTTCCTTGTGTTTTCTCATTAATATTAAATCACCCATTTGCATCCAGAATGCCTCCTTTAGGAGGAAATAAGCAAATCACTAAGTCATTGGTAGGTATATATTATACTGTATTTTGGATCTTTTCTCTAAATCTTAAATCATTTTGAATCAAATCTTTAATCTCTATGTCACTACCCTTGAAATTCAAATAAAAAAATTAAGATTCTTACTACTTTGAACCTTCAAGTGTGAGTTGATCTATGTTCATTCACATACTCATGATGTTTGTTATAATACTAGAGTTTACACTTGTTAATCCAGAAGCAATGTGGCCATGTGAACGCTAACTAGGAAGAACATGGGTGATAAGCAAAATGATGGTGGTAAAATGTCACCAGCAGCATTTGGGCCTCTCACATAATGATGGATCTGTTCCTTCAAGATATTGCTAAGAGTTCTTGACTGAAGAATCATAACATTTCCATTTGTGGGCTCTTTTGTTCCTCTTTAATAGTAAAAGCTTTGAATTACTCAGGACTAATTAAGAAATTAAGGTATTATGACAAATAGCTAATATGTTTCAAGATGATTTGGTAGAAGGATAAAGGGATTGGCTTCGGTCTAAAATATGTCTGCAGTTATGGTCCTTTTAAACTTTTCTGTGTTCATTCCACCCTACAAACCTTAATGTCAGTGCTCAACTCTAGTTTTTTCCCTGTACACTCATCACTTCACATACCTCTCAATTCCTACACATGACCTCAGTTATTATCTCCTTGTTATTCCCTAGCCTCCCAATTTCATCTTTAGCCTGGGACTACAGAATAATTGGTTAAGAACCAAGATGTCAAAATATATGGATGCTCGGTTGCATTGGGCTCAATGAATCATATATTTCAAGTAATTTAAAGCCTTCCATTTATTGAAAACTCGAACTTGAGATTCAGGGGTTGCAATGGGAATGTTCTGATAAAAACTTACAACAGGCTGTTGTGAGGTAGATGTTGCAAAGCCGCATTCTTCATGTCTCAATTTGTCTTAAAATGTTCCATTCATCTGAAAACTGATCCCTCCCCCATACTTTGGAATGCACATGCTTATTCTTTGGTGGATGAAAGATCATACATCTTCCAATTATTGACAGGTTTTCACTCATGCTAGTTCAGAAATATATTTTTTTTTGCCTCCCTTCCTGGGAGAGGATATTTCAACTGGTCAGTAGAAATTCAGCACTTAGCTCTCCAAACATTGCTTCTATGCCAGCATTCCCATATGACACAAGTATGTTTGAATAATCCTCCTTTTGCACTGACAATCCTTGCCCCTCTTTTCTCCTTCTTAATTTGTTTTTATATTTGTTTATTTAAAAATAACTGGAAGGATGGCACCCTGCAAAATGAAATGCCAATCTCAAGCATCTATTTCCAAGAATATTTTCAGACCTCATGTGCTCCAGAAAATAAAAATGGCAAGTGGTCAAAAGCAGTAACTTTGTTTTGAATTATGTGAAAGGAGATAACAATAAAAAATATAGAAGTTATTCTGGGGATTGTAGAGCTACCGGTAGTAGTGGAAAGCATCTTAAAGGGAAGGATTTTTAGAAGGATCTTATTTTTCCCGTGCTTTGGACAGAGGTGGTATTCAGCAGGTTCTGACCAGTTCTGGAGAACCGCTAGTGGAAATTTTGAGTAGTTCAGAGAACCGGTAGCAGAAATGTTGAATAGTTCAGAATACCACCTCTGACTGGCCATGCCCTCACTTATTCTCTGCTTCCTGAGTCCCAGCTGATTGGCTGGGTCTTCTTTTGTTGCCCTGCACAGGAGAACAGAGCTGGAAATCAGGTTAGTGGGGTGGGGATGGAATGGGGATTTTACAGTATATGTATACCCTTCCCCCCTAGAATGGGGTAAAAATGGGGATTTTACAGTATTCTTCCCCTGCCACACCCACCAAGCCACGCACACAGAACCTGTAGTAAAAAAAAAATTGAATCCCACCACTGGCTTTGGATATGTATATTTGTATTAGCTGTATGCTTGTATATTGAATGTGTTTATTTTGCATTTATGTCCTTGCGAGATTGAGATACTTATTTGGTATTCCTTATGCATAATTTTTTTGCAGGGAACTTGATATAAATTTTTTCCTGAGCTTCCTTCTGTGTATATGTTTTTATATTTTGGAAAGCATCAGTAATGCTGCCTTAAACTTAGTTTATTGGAAAAAAATAATTTTCTATTAGCCTCACCAGAAAACCTATCTTTCTAATGAGGTACTGTCAGTGTGCAGCTATACTATGAGCTGTTTACATGCAACATATGGGTATCAGCCACAGCCCTGGTGCTAACTTCTTTTTAGTCACTGTACATAACCAATGTGCCAGATATTTTTGCAGAAGTTAGTCAAAACCCCCACAAAAAAAAAATTCCTTTGGTTTGTTTTTTTATTTTAGGGGGGAGCAGCGGGGGGGGGAATTAAAAAAAAATGAGTGGGGTGTTTTTTTTTTTTTTTTTTTTTTAAAAAAGGAAACAGGGTCCTTTTTCAGCTGTATTGTCTGAGAATCAAGAAATCTAGGTGGTTAAAGAAGATCCAACAGCATGAAGAACAGGATCCCAGAACTGAGCTAGTGTGGCATTGCCAACTAATAGTTCCTTGGTGCAACTGACTTGGCAAAGTGCTTTTCCAAAAGGCACTTGGACTTTCTTGGTTTTTTTTCTTTGAAAATGTTTCACTTCTCCTCTAAGAAACTTCTAACTCGAGTTCAGTTCTGTTAGAACCAAAGAAGCTTCTTGGATGAGAAGTGAACTGTTTTCAAAAAAAAAAAATCAAAAAGTCAGTGGAAAAGCACCTTTGGGACAACCATGACATGGGTGATTCAAAATCTCCATAGACATTTAGCCTTGGTTTTATTTTATTTATTTTTTTATTTATTTGATTTGCCAATTGTTTACAAGATAATAAGTATAAGTGTATACATAGTTGTGAATACATGAAATGGGTACATATAAGAAAAATAAAGAATAAGAGAAACAATAGGACAGGGACAGTAGGCACGTTGGTGCGCTTATGCACGCCCCCTACAGACCTCTTAGGAACAGGGTGAGGTCAATAGTAGACAGTCTAAGGTTAACGTTTTTGGGGTTTGGGGAAGAAACTACAGAGTCGGGTAGAGTATTCCAGACATTGACCACTCTATTGCTGAAGTCGTATTTCCTGCAATCAAGTTTGGTGCGGTTTACTTTGAGTTTATATCTATTGTGTGCTCTTGTGTTGTTATGGTTGAAGCTGAAGTATTCATTGACAGGTAGGACATTGCAATGTATGATTTTATATACCATGCTTAAGTCAGACCGAAGACGGCGTAATTCAAGGTTTTCTAGTTCTAGAATTTCAAGTCTGGTGGCATAAGGTATTCTACAATGAGTAGAGAGTGGAGAACTCTTCTTGTGAAATATTTCTGGACTTTCTCAATTGTGCTAATATCAGATACGTAATGTGGGTTCCAGACTGATGAACTGTATTCGAGTATTGGTCTAGCAAATGTTTTGTATGCTCTGGTTAGTAGTGTGATATTACCAGAGAAAAAGCTACGTAGGATTAGGTTAACAACTCTTAATGCCTTTTGGCTATGTAGTTGCAGTGGGCTCTAGCACTTAGATCATTAGAGGTGAGTATTCCAAGGTCCTTTACAGAGCTTGGGTCATCAACAAGTTCTTGACTATTCAGCTTGTATTTTATTTTCTGATTTTTTTGCCAATATGTAAGACAGAGCATTTATTTGTTGAGATTTGAAGTTGCCATTTGTTTGACCATTCTGATACATAGTCAAGATCTTTTTGTAGGGTAGCAGTATTGTCTGTGGTATTGAACAGCTTTACATCATCAGCGAAGAGAACGCAATTTCTCTTAATATGATCACAGAGGTCATTTATGTAGAGTATGAAGAGAGTTGGTCCTAGAACACTGCCTTGGGGACACCACTATTGACAGGTACTGGATTTGATAGGACGCTCCCGATTTTGACCATTTGTTGTCTGTTTGACAGGAATGCTTCTATCCAGTTATTCAGTTGTCCAGAGATACCATAGGATTTTATTTTTAGGAGTAGTTTGTCGTGTACTACTGAATCAAAGGCTTTACAGAAGTCTATGTAGATTGCGTCTATTGCTTTGCCCTGGTCGGTTGTGTCGTCCATATGTTTTTGCAGTGTAAGAGTTGTAGATTACAGGATAGTTTTTTCTGAAACCAAATTGTTTATTGGAGAGTAGGTTATTTGTCTCTAAGTGGAGGATGATGGATTGGTTAATAATTGATTCTATGACTTTACAGGTGACGCAGCATAAGGAGATTGGCCTGTAATTTTCAACTAGACTTGGGTCTCCCTTTTTGAAGATGGGGATGACTGTGGCTTGTGACCATAGGTTAGGCAAGGAGCTGGTCCTGAAATATTTTTCAAAGATTATGCTTAGAGGTTTGGCTATGGCAGTGGATAGCTTTCTTAAGAAGTAGGCACATATTCCATCCGGTCCAATAGATAGAGATGGTTTTAGATTGCGTAGTGATTTTTCAACATTGTCTTCTGTGAAATCGATATGTATTAGATCATTATTGTTATCTGTGGTACGGCTAGGAAATACTGGGCATGATCCATTGCTGTTTACAAATATTGAGGTTTGGACTTGTTTTGTACAAACATCCTCTCTCTCCAAACCTTACCTCTGCAAAGTAATAAAATCTCCCACCTCCCTCTTCCTCCCTCCCCCAAAACCCTCACATACAGCTTATGAGAATATCTATTTGTTTTAAACATCTATATATAGATGTCTTATAACAAACTCTGGGAAGTTCCCAATCAAAGATACATTCTGCTTGATAGGTCACAAGCTATAAAGATCATGTTTTGGGTGATACCCTTATACCAAAAGGTTTATTTTAGAACCAAAGGCTAAATTTTAGGGTAGGGGCTTAGGTTATTCACAAGTAAAATATAAACCAAAAGTTTCTTTGATTCAATTCTTGGTCTAAAAATTGAAACAAACTTAAACAGAAGCATGTCTGTAGGCTGCCCTATAAATGAGTGTAACATGTTTCAAGATCTTTGGTTCTTTTTTCAAGATATTGAACTTTTTGTTTCCTTACTGCAAAGTGCTACATTTTATTTTATATTCTATATTTTATTACTATATATTTTGTATTTCATTCTACATTTTATTTTATTATTTTCTTGGTAGAAGGCCTGTTAGAACGTTTTGACGTTATACTTCAACTGCAACCTTCTTGGGACTTCCATGTTCTATTATGTTTGGCTTCCATAGAGAACTGTTGTTACAATGACCTCTTCAGCTGGACACTTGAGCAGCTGGCCAATAACTTAACTCAGGCTTTGCTTTATGCTTCCCCAAACTGTCTAGGGGACTGGATAGACAACATATAAAAATATGACAGGAAGATGATGGATGATCAGCCACCAGTCTCATTTCAGCCATACAAATAAAACATCATGTGTTTTGTTTTGATAGTACATTTAAAGGACAGAAATTAGCAGATGTTGATTGCATTCCATTCCATGCAACATTCCCAAACCCACAGAGGAATGCTTAAGAGGTTGTAAAGAGACTCTATCATGTTATGCCTGTAAAATTGGACGTCAAGCAGCAAAACCACTGAGGAGACAGTTTGGACTTTGTCTGCATTTGGTTTTAAGTTTTGCTCTGCCACATTAAATACAACCAAATTGTGTCCTTTCAATCCAAGCTGAAAAACAAGTTTCCCTTTGCTGCTAAGAACTAGCAAATCATTTGTTATGGCAATTGCTTATTAAAATAAGTCCTTGAAATATTGCGATGGTAGGAGAATGTTTGATTGGAAATCTTCTAATGATGATTTTAATTTTTCCTAATTGTAATTTAATTTAATCTTCTATTTTAGCAGTCACTAAACACAACTTTTTCTACTCTCATTCTGAAACCTTCATCTTGTTCAGCCATTCCCAAGATGTATTTTAGAGCACATTCCTCTAATATTCAGAAGTCCACATTGTCTTAAGAGAAATATGAATGGTTTGTATGGGAAATAATCTAATTCAGTTGATTACACACACAAACACTTGCTAACAGTGATTGAGGTTCTTCAACTAATGTCATCAAGAGAATGTAACACTGGCAAGGGGAGGAAATGGCAAATATTTGATAAAGCAGTGTTTATTAGCATGACAAATTGTATCCTGCAACACTAGTAAATTACTCCAGAATCTGGATAGTTTGGAAGAATAGTACACAAACAGTATGCAGGCCTATTTCATCCATCTCAAATCTCTGTATGCAGCATTGTGCAAGAGAACTAATTAAGGAGTGAGGAAGGAAGGAAGGAAGGAAGGAAGGAAGGAAGGAAGGAAGGAAGGAAGGAAGGAAGGAAGGAAGGAAGGAAGGAAGGAAGGAAGGAAGGATGGAAGGATGGAAGGATGAATGGATTTTGGAAAGTAATACACGTGCATTACAATTTTTAAAAAAATTAAAATCTAGGATACTTATATACAGTTAGTAAATACTGTTTAGTCTGACCCCAATCATGCAACAGACTCATCTGTGTAAACATCATATTCCCCCAATTAATTTAAATGTAGATTTAAAAGTGTAGTCCAATTAATTTAGATAATCACAAACTAATGCACGCACAAAGCTTGTAGTTCAGATATAATCATAACATATCTGCCGTATTATACTGTAACCCCTAGCTAAATGTGAGCTTCCTATTCTTGCAAACCCTCGAGGTTGGAGAATCTGCAGTTGTTAAATTGAAGACCTCATATGAAAAATAGGGTTGGGGAAGTAAGTCAAGATTAAGCCATAACTGAACACGCTAAGATTTCCCAAACTTTTAAAAATCTATTATAAATGTCAATGGTGAGAAGGGAATGGATGGGACTTCGAATGTTCTTGGCAAGTTATTTTCCTTCTCCAGAAGAGAATGATCTGCAAATTTTGCTGCTGCTGCTGATATTGATTCAGGCTGTAGCCCTGGAGTTTCATCCTTTTGAAGAAAGTTTGAAGAATTGCCTATCTTCTTAAGTCATTTTGTAGCTCTTTCTATGGCATCAGAATATCATATGATGTTTTTCTGAATCTATTTTTGCATTCCAATAAACAGCTCTTTCTTCTGTCATCTTAATTCAGCAGGGAGCTCTCCTGCATGATCTGCTGAACTCAGCTCTTCTTTAAGTAGTCCTCAAATTAGAACATATCTATTTAGTGATCATTCAAAGTTATAATGGCACTGATTTTTATTTATTTATTTACAATCGGTCCTAACATTTACAATCTTTGCAGCATTCCCATGATCATGTGCTCATAATTCAGGACTTGGCAACCAAAATGTATTTACAATAATTGCAGCATCTTGGGATCAAATGATCACCTTTTGACAAGCAAAGTTAATGGGGGAAACTAGGTTTGATTAACAACTACATGATTTGCTTAACACCTGCAATGATTTACTTAACAACCATGGCAAAAAAGTCATAAAATTGGGTGCAACCCACTTAACCAATTTGCTTAGGAATGGAAATTCTGCTCATAAATCAAGGATTACCGATATTGTTACAGTATGCAAATGATAGTGTTCTTTATATATTTCAATCCAGTCTTGGTTGATCATAAACTTGCTAGGTTCACTCTTTCCTGTAGCACCATAAAAGTCATAAAGTTTCTCTGAGCATTATCCCTAATTATCTTTGTGCTTATGAGCATATTCTCATGATTTTGATCTCCAATCAAAAACGGAGCACCAATTCCTTATTTCCTATTTGAGATTTTTATGCTATGAATGAGACTTCAGTTTCAATATATCACTTGCTCTCATAGCTTAGAATGCACTCTTGCCCGCTAACTCTGCCCATTGCCAGGAATTCAATCTTGACTGGCTCAAGACTGACTCCTTCCCAAGTCAGTAAAACTAGGACCCAGATTGTTACGGGCCATATTCTGACTCTGTAAACTGCTTAGAGTGGGCTGTAAAGCACTGTGTAGCAGTATATAAGTCTAAGTGCTATTGCTATAATTAATTTACTCTAAACAACTGACCAACAGTAATATCATTTTGTTGTTCACACAGCTTAAATGGTACTTCAGTTTTCTTCTCCAAGCTTATTCTGATGGCATTCTTTTTTTTTTCATTCCACGCACCATTACTGGGATCCATCCTAACTTCAGTGAGAACAAATTTTAGGATTCTCCAACTACCATAAGAATAAAAGCCATTTTGTCATCATGTGATCTCATTAATATTCACATTTGGATGAGGGTTTCACGCAAAGCAAATCAGTCAACCCCCCCAAAATTGAAAATCAGATTTTCATATGGCAAGTAAAAACCATGATGAAAACTCAATGTATTGTCAATATATATTTCTGTGATTGCCAAGTTAATGTCATATTTTTAAGCAATAGCAAACCTATTGGATAATTTCTCTTTAATCATGTGACAAAAATGAAAGATATATGGTGATGTGCTTAAAAATAATTGCAAAAAATTAACACACTGCTTTCTTTTTTGGCATTTCCCCCCCAACTTCTTCCAAAATAGACAAATCCATTTGCAAGGGTTTAGCCAGGAATTAACTAAAAGAGTGAAGGAAAATTGATATACTTGAGGCATCTTGCCAAACATTCCTTCATGCTAAATCTATTTTATATGTTTAACTAGATGGATTTTAGACAAATATACATATTAAAATGAAATCAACATATTTATTATAAATATAAATAAATTATAAATAAATATGTCATATTGAATTATTTTCAGGGGAATAGGCATCTTGTTTAAAAACTGCTGCACCTTGTGGTGAGTACTGTGGTTGCAATTTCTTATTGTGTTTCTGTATGAATACACACACACACAAATATTTCTCTCCCTCTCTCCCTCTCCCTTTCCCTCTATCTTTTAAACTTGCTCCAATTGTTCATTTCTTATTCTTAGTAGAATTAGTACAAAAGATGCTGATGCTGGAAAGTAAAATGAAAGGAGAACAAAACATATACATGTCATTGTTGTAATCTGGCTAAAAGAGAAGTTAATGGTATATAATTATAATAATAATTTATTAAACTTGTATACCAGCCAATACTCAGCTTTCTTTTTAAAAAATCTATTATAATTGAATTGGCCTTAAGAAATGAATCTGCTAGACATTCACCAAAATTATTTTTATAGATTTTATTTCCAAGAAAATGTCTGCAATTGAAAAACTATAATCCTGCATGAATCCACACAGGTTGTAATAACAGAGGACTATTTCTAGAAGGGAAAATTGCTAAGAATTAATTTGCCCAAATGGCTCAGAATGATCCCATCTGATCCAAAATTGAACAGAGTAAAGGTTTTCCAAAGAAAATCCACAACCCCAGGGAAAGAAAGAATTTGCATCTCTCACTCTTTGTGACCTTCTTTGTATAAGCTCATATGTCAGCTGTCCATCTAAACATATGAAAAACCTCTGTGCACACTGATAGACTGCAGTACAGGAAAGGGGCATTTGACTAACTGTTAATTGGCCAGGTATTTCCTGTCATCCCTTTTGTGCCAGGCTGGGAGGAGGAGGAGGAAAAAGGAGGAGGAGAAGGAGGAGGAGGAGGAAGGAGAAAAAGAAGGAGGAGGAGGAAGAGGAGAGGGAGGAGAGGGAGGGAGGAGGTATCTACTTGGGTTTTCCTTGCCAAATGGCCATTTGCTGTATCTACAGCAGAGCTGAATTTATAGCAGGCCAAGGTGATCAGCAGTACTACAAATGGTGCAATCCCTGAAGAGTAGCCCCAAAGGTGATATATTATGGTATACAATTATACTGTATATTATGGCTTTGATCTGGGAAGTATTTTGCCCATATGCACTTTGGAATTGAAGAAATGTGGGAGACATCAAGCCACTCTGGTTTAAGCCTGGGACTAGATGTGCTGTCTTTCTCCTGTCCCTCCACTGACTGTTAAATTACTTCACATTCATACAAAACTATTGGCTCCAATTACAGCAAATGTGTGGAACATGAATGTTACAGTTAATATGTTCATGTATTTATTTTTGTGTGGAAACAAGGAAATGATGTTTTTATTTCATTTATTTCTGCTTAATTTATGCAGTGTGATTAATACTTTAAAATTGTTCCAGAGTTTAAAGTGGACTATCACTGGCAGTGGGTTAGTTTTTACCAGGAGGGTACTTAAAGAAACATCTTTAAGTTGTATGCAATTCCTACTCAGCCCTCACAAAACCTCTTCTATAAGCATGATTGCTGGTGATTTTAGTATTTCATTTTTATAAACAATATGTTGCTGAAGATGATTTTGATGATGATGATGATGATGAAAATTATACTCAGTGACATATATACTTTCATCTTTCTCAAAGTTGTCAATATCAAAACCATATTTTTAAAGAATAGATAAAACATTTTCCCGACACATAATGTTTCATACCTATTATGAAAACACCCTGTTCTCACTGACCAAAAAGAGAGAAAAAAACCTGATCTGAACTACAGGAACTGAATAGAATTGTTAAATTATCCTTTTGCATTTTAAGTAACATTTAATTAGAAACATACTTTTAACCATCAAAACAATAAAAAAAAAATCCACAAGATTAAATTATGAGTGTCAATTATCATAAAATTCATCATTGTAATTCTTATTAAAACTCAGTGTTTAGATAGGTAATGATTTCATAATGTGGCAATTTGCATAAGGAGCCCTGAGATGGCTTATTATTTCGATCCTACACAATTACAATTCCAGCTCCATACATCAGAGCTCTTAGCAATGTACAATCATGGGGCTAATTAATAAGCCATTTACTGACTGGAGCTAGTTATGGTGGTCCTGCAGCTGACCTCACGGAAGATGAGCCATCTCTGAAGTGGCTGTGTGTAACTACAAACATAATGATGTGCCAGGAGGGAATCATTAAAAATAATTTACACAAGCCTTCATTTACAAGATCTTTTGATAGTGTGCTTCCCCGGTGTTTAGATCCGCAGTGCAACCCCTACCATTTGGAAAGTGCCAGGCGGGAGAGTGAAGGAGGATACCTAAGTGGTTAATTAAGAGCCATTCGGTCTCCACAAGAGCCTCCTGAAAAATCCCTCTGATGTCGGCTGTGTCAAATGTCTCTCGCAGGCAAAGCCACAAGAAGTAGCTGCCATCGCAGGCTAATTACTAGGGACGAAGAGCAGCTGAGAAAGGCCTGTCATCCAGCCCTTGCTGTGAGCTTCCTCAGCTAAGGATGGAGCAAAGCTATCTCTCTGATGCTGCTGGATTGGAAACCAGATAACTTAATATTCAAAACTGTGTCTCCCAGTCAATCAGGAAAATTATTATTATTATTATTATTATTATTATTATTATTATTATTATTATTATTATTATTATTATTATTCCAGGGCAACTCATTATCACCCTTATCACTGTCATTGCTATTATCCAATTTTCATCGGTTTTGAAGAAAATAAATCTTGGCTATCAAACAGCAAAAAAAAAAAAAAAATGCTAATACAATTTCACACTTGCTTTATATGGGATGATCTGAAGGTTTGTGCAAAATCAGAAATCAAAACCCAGTCATTAACAAATACTGTACGACTGGGTTTTTTTTTTTATATCACAAATGTAACTTGGCCTTGAGGAATGTGCTACAGGAAATGTGAAATAAATCTGGTTAAAATTACCAACAGTGGTGGAATTGAAGTCCCAAAGGGCCAAAATATCAGTAGCCATCAGGATAGAGCCTACAAGTATCTGAGCATTTTACAGTTTAATAACATCAAAGCATGGACAAGTTAAAATGTGATTAGTAAAGAATACGTCCAAAAAGTGAGAAGACTTCTAAAGATAAAATTGAAGAATGGAAACATCATCAAAACCATCAATATCTAGGCCTTACCTGTGATACTGGACACTGCTGGAATTATTAACTGGATACAATTATTTAAATAATAACAAAAAATAAGACAACTGATGATTATTCATGATGCTTAAATCCCCATAGCAATGTTGATAATTTATATCTTCCTGAAGAAATGGAGGCAGTGGTTTACTTCAAGTTGAAGAAGAAATGCAAGCATTGGCTGATGATGTAAAAGACAAGTAAGAACAAGCACTGACACAAGTTAAAATTGGAACTTACTCAATATACAGGAAACAAAACATGAAAATACCGTGTTTCTCATATAATAAGGCTGGGTCTTATTTTTTTTTGAGCCCCGAAAAAATGGCTAGGCCGTCTTTTCGGGGGTGACTTAATTCCCCCACCTTGCATCTTCGGGCGGGCAGCGATGGCTTGGATGTTGACCTCGGCATTGGTGGGGCACTTCGTATCAGGGTCAACGCAGGCAGCACCATATCCCGGTGTGCAACAAAAGTACTTCCTAATGGCAACCCCCCCACCATTCCCCCCCATTTTGCATGTTTTAATATAGGCCTTAATTTGGGGGGGAGGGGCTTAATTTCATTTCATGCCTATAAAACATGTTGGGACTTCCTATTGGGGGAGGCTGTATTGTTGGAGAAACAGGGTAGTAGATCATATACAGAATGATTCCACAAGCTAAACAACATAATGCAATAGCCAAAATGATTCACTGGAACATGTATAAAAATTATCCTGGGCCAATAATGAAAAATTGATGAAATATATAGTTGAAAAATATATAGTCAAAAATAAGCAGGTTAAAAAATTGTGGGATTTCCGAATGCAAGCAGATAAAGCCTTCGCATATAACCACCACATTTAACTGTGGTTGAAAAGAAGAAAGTGTAAATAATTGATGTGGCACTACCAGGGGAAAGTAGAATAGAAGACAAAGAACTCAAGAAGATCACAAAGTATCAAGATCTAAAAACTGAAGTTGAAAGATTATGGCATAAACCACATGTAATAATTCCAGTGGTTATCAGCACAATAGGTACCATACCAAAACATATTTGACAGCACTTAAAAATTCTTTGCATTGACAAAGTTTCCATTTCTCAGTTACAAGAAGCCACACCACATGGATTAACACATATACTAACCACACTGATATGTTATGACATCCTAGGTTCATAGAAAGAACTTGCTACCTATGAAGGTTAACACTAGTTAATTGCAATTGTGATTTTACATTGTTGTATAAATAACAACAAAACAACTGGAGCACCACTTGAATAGCGTCAGCACTGATAAAATCACCATCAGCCAATTGCAAAGGGCAGTTTTACTCAGAACAGTTTACATCCTGTGATGATACCTTTAACACTATCAAACATCAACCTCTGTCTATTCCAGGTCCTTGGTAAGGACTCAAAAAGTGAATAAAAATGCAAAATGCAAGAAGAACATCTGGCTCACTGTGTGATGAACCATAATAATAATAATCCCATTGTAAAGCATCTTCTTGTAATCTTTCCTCTGAAAACATTGGGCAGTTCTTGTTTTACAAAAATTCCAGTTCTGAATGGTAATTTTGGGTTTATTTTTCATTTAAAAACATAGTTTTGAGTAGGAGTACATAAGACATGCTTTCACCAGTCACACTCCCAACAAAGATTAATTCATGTACAGGTAATACTCATTTAGCACCCAAGTTGGAACTGGCAATTCAGTTATTAAGCAACATGGTCACTAAATAAAATCATGATTGTGTTTATGGTCCTATTTCAGGTTTTCTTTGCTTTCCAAGTTGTAAGTGTGAGGATTAGTTGCAAAGTTGCTTTTTCATCACCATTGTAATTGTAAAGGGTTGCTAATCAAAGCAGTCATTAAATGACAATTACCTGTATTTTGACTGATTTTCCTCCCAGTTCTAATTGTTTTCAACAAACATCAAAATAGTTAAGATCATTTGTCTATCTATCTATCTTTCTATTGAAAATTGAATCAAAAGCAAGAAAATTAGTATTTTTCTAAAAGAAAAAAAGAGGGAATATGATTGAACAATGCTGGGTCCTTGTTCCAAAATCCAAGAGTATCACAGGGAACTACTGCATTTAAGTAGATTTAAAACACGTTTTCTCTACTACAGAGAGTTTAATACCAATGTAAAGTGCCACCTCCTAAATTTCACTAGAAGGAAAGGGCAGAAGTCTTGACTTGTAATAACAGTACCAGATCAAAAGCCATCATACTGATTGCCATTGGCAGTGGCTGATCTTTTTAATTCCTTATATTCTTATTGTCAAATGGTTGAGAAAATGCATTTGCAGGTAATTAGTTCAAACCTTTGTTATGTTAACATTATGACATTTGAAATAATTCAGAAACCAAAGTTACAGATGCAGCTCCAAAATTATTTATAGTTTTACCTTAATAATACGAGAATCTCCTAAGCAGATTTGTTTTGTAAAACAAAACTAAGCAGATTTGTACCATGCTCATTCACTGTACAAGTCAAACAATGTAGACAAGACATTGGAAACCATAATTAGAGAAACCATCTCCCTGATTTAGTACAGTTAGAATGTTTTAAAACATTATATTCTAGAATCAGTTTAGAACCTATCTGATATAAACTTCAGAATCTCCACTTAAAAATATTTATGCCCTTTCTTTCTTCATGACACATCGATATTCATTCATTCATTCATTCATTCATTCATTCATTCATTGTGTTACTCTGGGCAGCAAACAATATTAAATTAAAAAACCCACCATAAATAAAAAATTAAAATATGTAACAGTTGAGGAAAGTATCACAATTCACATTCAGTAATACAGCCAGGGGACAGGTGTATTCAGGGCCCAAGTGTTGGGCATTATCCAACTGTCCATTATCTTAAGATTTCCTGAAAAATCATGTGCCATCAAATATTGTTCAGCTGGGTCAAAATGAATGAGTATGTTTCATCTATAGTCAATACATTATAACAATTTGCTGAACTAACTTTATTAAGTAGGTAATGCATTGTATTTGTCCACAATATATTGGCTGAAATGTGAAGGTGCTTTAAAAAACTATAGACCCTTCTCCAGTATGACCACTGAAAAGTCAAAGTATTTTATATACATCTAGCTATTTTTAAAAATAAATAAATGCTTCATTGTGTTAAACTACAGAGAAGGGAAACTATTTCACTAACATGTAACAGTTTTAACATTTATAAAACTTATGTGGTCCGAATCAGCTGCAGGTTTATAGTGTAAACTTTATAGCTTTATAGCTGAGACATATATAACATTCTCAAGACACAATGAACTTTCTATAGTCATATCAATATTATTTTATATTTCAATTCAAAGCAAGTAGGACAAGCCCAGTTTATATGAGTTTATGTTCCAAATCTTGAACTGCATCAGCAGCAAAGCAATGGAATCAACTTGTGTCTATTATTTTCAGAAGTGAGCAGCATACCCAAAGCAATATTTTGGTTGTTGAAACCTTATTTTCAAACCAAAGGAGACTAATATCTTATCTCATAGCCTATACATTTGGTAAGGTACTTGTTGGACTCTTTCCAACAACATAATATATAATGTGGAGAAAAGCAAAGTACAAGTACAGATTAGGCTCAAAAATAGTAATTGTGGGAGGGACTTTAGAGTCCTAATGGATGATCACTTAAACATGAGCCAGCAAGGTGCAGCAGCAGGCAAAAAAGCTAATACAATCCTTGGTTGTATGAACAGAGGCATAGAATCAAAATCACACGACGTATTTGTACCGCTTTATAACTCCTTAGTAAAACCATACCTGGAACACTGCATCCAGTTTTGGTCACCACATTACAAAAAAGATGTTGGGGCTTTGAAAAAAAAAAGTGCAAAGAAGAGCAACTAAGATGATTAAGGGCCTGAAGACAAAAACTTATGAAGAATAATTGCAGAAATTGGGTATGGTCAGTCTAGAGAAAAGAAGGACTAGGGGTGACATGATAGCAGTATTTTAATATTTGAGGGGCTGCCACAAAGAAGAGGGAGTCAAGCTATTCTCCAAAACACCAGAAGGCAAGATAAGAAACAATGGATGGAAACTAATCAAGAAGAGAAGCAACCTGGAATTAAGGATAAACTTTCCAATAGTGAGGACAATTAACCAGTGGAACAGCTTGCCTTTAGAAGTTGTAGGGGCTTCATCGCTGGAGGTTTTTAAGAAAAAACTGGACAGCCACCTGTCTTAAATGGTATAGGGTCTCCTCCTTCAGCAGGGGGTTGGATTAGAAGATATCCAAGAGCCCTTCCATCTCTATTTTGATCGACAGTACATAATATAGCACAATATACAGCACAGTCAATACATATAAGCTTAAATAGATTTAGGATTGCAGCCTCTTAGTCATCAGAAACAGAGATATCCATGTAGATTTAAAAGAAACTGTGTATATTTCAATAAGCGACAATTGATTCCTGGTAACTCTGAGAACATAGACATAAACAGAGACATGTGAAGTATGATATTAAAGCACAGTACATATAGATTTGAAGCCAATAAATAATGGGTTGATTACTAACTGTTCAGAATTACACAGAAAACCTGGAATCCCATTAGTATACAGTATATTTTAACAAACTGTTGGCAAAAGGAAAAAAAACAAAACACACCCTGTATTCCTTGTAATAAAGTTTGAAAAACTGATATCAGGCTCTGATGAGTGATCTCAAAAAAATTAGCACTGTCGCTAAGAAAAGCATCTGAAAATGTAGTATAAAAGACAGTTTGATTGAATGATTAGAGCAGGGGTTGCCAACCTTTTGGACCTCAGGGACTACCAAACTTATAATTTTAAATCCCACAGACCAGAGACCCTGGAAAATCCCCAAAAAAGTCTGCAGGAAAATTCCCCACCCCATTTTCCTACCGATCGATCATTCTTTATTTGGGATCACAGGATATCGTATCCAGATCCGTTCTCAGGGGGAGGGAGGGAGGGAGGGAGGGAGAAAGAGAGACAGAGAGAGAGAGACTTTTGGCTTCATGCAAGGAAAACAGCAGAAGCAGCAGAAGTCTTTTTTCTCTCCCCCAAAATCCACCAGAAATGAATCTTTGTGAGACTTGTAGCACCGGTGCAGCCTCTTGGAACAGGATGCCTTGCAGGGTCCCAAAGACTCATTTCTGGCAGAGTTTGGGGGAGAGAAAGAAAGACTTTTGCTGCTTTCCTTACGTGCAGCCAGAAGAAGAAAGAAATGGAAAGAAGCAGCCCGGTGGCCAGGCAAGACGCGTGGGGCACATGGGGCAAGTTCCCCCCTGCCCTTCCCCCCCTCCCCTCACTACTTTGTGCTGTTCACAATACAAGCCTGGTTTTCCCGTGGGTCATGTGGGCAGCACAGCCTTGTGTTCCTGTGCAGCCTGGATTAATTGCTTTGGGGGGTGTGTGCTTTGTGGGGGTGATATATCTCTGCAGACCACCACTGGTTGGCAACCACTGGATTAGAGCACTACCCTAGAAACTGGGAGACTGGGAGCTCTAGTCCAACCTTAAACCGCTTAGAGAGGGCTGTAAAGTCTAAGTGCTATTGCTATTATGCTGGGTAAACTTGGGCCAGTTAATCAATCTCTGCTCTAATGGCAAACCACTTCTGAAAAGTCTTTCCAAAAAAACTACAGGGAGTCACTATTGACTTGAAAGCATAAATATGTTTAAGGATGCCTTTTGGCTAGTTTTATATCACCTGATAAGGTAAACCAGGACTATTCCCATTTTGCCGATAGGAGCTTACAGAGTTAACAAGGAGCCTAGAACATTTCATAATAAAGATGAGGTGTGTAGCATCCATTCATATACTGCAACATCAGTAGAATTTCTGCCTCCTCTGAGGAGGCCTTGGAAGAGAGAAGAAATAAAGCAAGATAACCATTCACTTTTAAAAGTGGGAGATAGTGCAGTTTCTCTTCACAACGCTGAAAATTTGCACAGCTCTGATTAATATAGCAGTATTTGATGATAAAAATGTTCTTACTTTCTTCTTGTTTTGAGGAAACTGTCTATATGTGTCCATAAACTCATCTGGAATTTAGCTTGATCTGAAGGTTTTCATCTCTATGAGAAGCCAAATTTAAATTGTAAGATTGAGCAAAAATAAAGCCAACAGGAAGTAGATGACTGAATGAAAAGTTGCTTTCAGATCATGTCTGAATTGGTATTCAGTTAGTGTAAGTTAGGGAGTGACTATTTTTTATAGTAATGTATGAGAATTGTGCAGTATATAGTCATTACATGTCCACATGACCCCAATAGGTGGCTTGTGGTATTCTCTGTTTCAAATGCACACTTCTACAGAGAGGGGGGTGGAACACACTTTGTAAGCTTATTGTCAGAATGGCAACATCATCATTATGCAAGAGATGTTCTGAGCATTTATAAAGTTTTTATGCTTGCTATATTATTACAGAATAGATAGAATAGAATTCTTTATTGGCCAAGTGTGATTGGGCACACCACGAATTTGTCTTGGTGCAAATATTGCTATATTATTATTAGATTCCTATTACCCAATTAATTCAGAGCTGATTTGCCAGATAGGAATAAACAAATCATTATATCTGAGCAAATGTGTGTACAAAAGAGACTGCTCCTGCATCAAATCATCAATTCTCTGAAACTAGCCCTGTCTTCGGCCTCAGAGGGCAGGTGATAAGACTCTGCTTGTACTTTAGGCTATGATGAAAAATCTGAAATGAACTGCCCAGAAATGGTCATTCATAATAATGAATATTTTGGTGTGATATCATATGTCACATCTTCTTACCTCAAACATCTATTCCTTTCTTCTTGCAACTCTTCTTCTGGTCTCAAACAGCATTGTTTACTGTTATTTACAGTGATGCAGCTTTATTGCTTTATTGCATTGGAAAGAAGCTGAATTGCTAAGGAGAAGGGAAGGGAGGGCAGTGGGGACCCATGCTAGCTAGCATAAATTCAGAACCTGCTACAAGCATATGGCAAATATAATTTGACTATGAACCTGCTATGCAAAGAGCCGCAGGCTTCCCCAAGTCTCTCTAAGCCTGGAAAGTCACCAGCACAATGTTGCATTTCAAAAGCTTCTTCATCCTCAAACTGAATTAGGGATAGGCCCCTTCTGTGTAAGCTTCTCAGCCACAAAGCTTTTATTTGAGCCCTTCTCATAAGGGTTCATCCCTTTTTCAAGAACACAGATAGGTCATCTTCCTCAGGAAAAAAAAACACGCACACAATAATGCTGCTGTGTAAATCTTTTGAAAGAGGTGCTTCACAACGTGTGGGAACACATACAAAGCACCCCTCTTCGACTCATTAAATCAGATCTCTCTCTCTCTTTTTTTTTTTCCGGGCTAGCTCAGCTGCTCTGGGCTGGCTCTGCCCATGTGGGCACAATCAGCCACTTTGCTTTTACTTCTGGAAAGCTCCATATGAAGATGGTGGGTCCAAGCCCTGAAGAGCCATTTGAGGATTTCTAAGATGAAGAGGGAAAAAAATCGGAATATTTAATAATATTCCTCAGTGTGAAATTTTATGTAGCTATGTTTCTCTTTATCACCCTTTTCCAATCTGATATCCAGCCAATATAAATTTGAAAAAGCTATTCAATGTTAACCCAAACCATCGGTATTATTTATGATACAGTTAGTGAATGGTGGCAAAATCAGTTTTCTATTACATTTTGATTCTTAACTTTCTTATCTAATTTTGTTATTAGTTTGTGGAAACACATCTGAAAAATAGAAAATTGAATAAAGTTTGAGTTGAAAAGAGAGTGGCTAATTGCTCATGGATGAAGCTCATGACTGAAAGATGTTTTTGAACCTCTGTCCAATTCAGACAATCTTGTAGACAGCTCAGCATCTTAAATTTTGTGTTTTGATGAATAGGGTAGAAAAGATTCCTTGCAACCAAAACACCCCTGAAATAGGCAAGATTTAAAAAAAGCATCGTGCAGCTGATACCATTATTGGCTTAAATTCTAACAATATCTAAACTAAGCAAAGTTTGAGTCATTTTAGACTCCCAAATGTAAAGCTAAGTAATTTGTACAAATATTTTGTGTTTTAATGTGTTAACATTAAAGTTTCTTAACCTGTTTTTTTTTTTTTTTCAAACTTGGGGTTTGGGTAATAAGCACTGAAGAAAAGCAGTTGAGTTTTTGACACCAGGAGGCTGCCTATCCTTTGCTTTGTTTTAACTGGCAACTGGTTAAAAGTGAGAGCTGCTAATCTGCCATTCACTCAGTTTGAACACCATCACTGCAGATAGAAAAATGACTCTGCTTTCTGCCCTTAGGAGTTGTCAGGCAATACCAGAATCAAGTGGAGCTTCATTCGGACCCAGAAAGCTGGGAAGCTTCATGGAGAGTAGAGGAAGGAAAGAAGGAGAATAATAGCATAATTGATTTTGTTGAGGACCAAAATGCATCATGTAATTCTTTAAGCACTTCTACAGTACCAACACTTAAACAACCACGGTCCAGTTCAGTTTTGATCTCTTCTCTGGCAGAAAAAAAATAAAATAGTAATCTATTTTCCTCTCTTTTCCCCCAAGTAAAATTAGGCAAGGTATGTTCTGGAACTGTCCTGTTTTTCTTTATAAAACATCACAGCTTCAATGGCTGCTCAATAGGCATATGAGAAAAAATGTTTTATGGAGGGACACAAGACTCATATCAAAGGAAAAAATGGTAAATATAGCAGTTGCACTATGCTGTCATGTTTGTTTCTTTAAGTCTGATATCTGTCAGTGATCTTATAGTTCTGCTCAGTAATAAATATTTAAAAATTAGAAATCATTATACATAGCTGTTAAAATACTGAAGTTTGCTAATGACACAACAGTGATTGGTCTCATTCGAGACAACAACGAATCCGCCTACAGACAGGAGATTATACAACTTGCCTCGGGGTGTAACCAGAACAATCTGGAACTGAACACACTCAAAATCGTAGAAATGGTGGTAGACTTTAGAAGAAACCCTCCCATACTACCACCTCTTACAATACTAGACAACACGGTATGAACAATAGAGACCTTCAAATTTCTAAGTTCTACTATATCACATGACCTAAAATGGACACCAAACATCAAAAACGTCATCAAAAAAGCACAAGAAAGAATGTTCTTTCTGGGTCAACTCAAAAAGCTCAAACTGCCCAAGGAGCTGCTGATACAGTTCTACAGAGGAATTATTGAGTCTATCATCTTCACCTCTATAACTGTCTGTTTTGGTTCTGCAACCCAACAGGACAGACACAGACTTCAGAGGATAATTAGGGCTGCAGAAAAAGCAATTACTACCAACCTGCCTTCTATCGAAGACCTGTATCCTGCAAAGAGGGCTGTGAAAATATTTACAGACCCCTCACATCCTGGACATAAACTATTTCAACTCCTTCCCTCAAAACGACGCTATAGAGCACTGCACTCCAGAACAACTAGACACAAGAACAGTTTTTTCCTGAATGCCATTACTCTGCTAAACAAATAATTCCCTCAACACTGTTCAACTATTACAAAGTCTGCACTACTATTACTCTTAATCTTTTCATCATTCCTTATCACCCATCCCCTCCCACTTGTGACTCTATGACTGTAACTTTGTCACTTGTATCCTTACGATTTATATTGACTGTTTCCTAGTATGATTTGATTGCTTATTGTACCCTATGACTATCATTAAGTGTTGTACCTTATGATTCTTGATGAATATATCTTTTCTTTTGTGTATACTGAGAATATTTGCACCAAGACAAATTCCTTGTGTGTCCAACCACACTTGGCCAATAAAGAATTCTATTCTATACTGGAAATTGACTTCCACTATACTTGAAACACAGTAAAAATGTCAACTTTTCTATCCATATTTTCTTCCACTATTTCTTTTCCCTTCCATGAGAATTTTTAACATTTACTTAAATAATTCTCTGTTGACCTCAACTGGGCTGAATGAAAGGATGTTACTAATTTTCTTTCCCCCACCAACCACCATCCCACCCAACCCAGCAACCTACTCTGTGGAATTCAAAGAGATGCGGTTTCTCAAATAATCATAAAGATACTTGGTATGATAGAAACCAATCCTACCAGGAAGTTTGCACACTGGAAGTTGACAACACATTTAATCCAACAGTACATGAAAGGTGTAATATCTCCAAAGAACCATCATAAACGCAGGTAAAGAAGAAATTGGATAATGAGAGAAAATAATGCCAGGATGATAGCACAGAGAATTTGCTGTGTGACTTGAGAGTGAGATCAATGTCATAGTGCTAGATAATATGCTTATGTAGAGTCCATAACCAAAAGTCAAAATAATGATGGTTAACAGGAAGAACAACTGATAGGTACTGAAATTAAGTTATTCAAGTTCTTTCCTTTATGAATTACAGAAAAATAGATATCTTAGTATTTCCCTGAATTTCTTGTCCTTCTACAACCTATTTTGTAAATGAGAAAGGGAATAGTGAGACGGGCAATAATGTGACATTTCCTGCTCTCTCAACATTCTCATATTTGATACTTATGCTTATCAACTTGGTAGTAACTAGTTTCTGGGTTGCTTTCTATGGGTTCATCTGCATCTGCATTTCAGGTATGTTGATTTCGTGTGTTTTCTTTACACAATGTAAGGCATTTAGGAGAAAAATGAAATTATCTATGAGGTAGAGCTAATCTCTTTATACTTAAAGACAAAACCAACTTTCTGACCTAAAAGGAGTTCTAAAAATAAAGAAAATTATGAAACGATGGACAGTGGCCATTCTCATAATGTCAGAACTCTCGGTCGATGAAGTTGTTTAGAAATGCAACCTGGATTTTTTTAGATTTTTTAAATTTTTATTTTTATTTATGTTAATACATAATTAATATAGGATGATTATAAGCATGATTATAAGTTTACAGTTACACTATAGATAAAATAGATCCGAGATGGAGAAGGGCGTATATGGCTCTATGGTACTTGTTGGACCAAGTTTCATATAATGGTAATAAAGAAAATTGAGTATTGTGTTTAATGGTGCTTTTCCATGCATATAGGAGATCTTTCCATCCATGGAACAATCTTTGAGGCAGCAGAACTCACAGATAGTATGTGGAAATATGTGGAAATAGAAAGATATGCTTTATTAAGAGTTGTGGTGGTGCAGTGGTTAGAGTGCAGCATTGCAGACTAATTTTGCTGAGTTGGATCCTGACTGGGTCAAGGTTGACTTAGCCTTCCATCTTTCTAAGGTTGGTAAAATGAAAACCCAGATTGTTGGGGGCAGTATACTGACTCTGTAAACTGCTTAGAGAGGACTGTAAAGCATTGTGAAGTAGTGTATAAGTCTAAGTGCTATTGTTATTGCTGTTACAGCCAGCGGCAATATCTGGCATGCAACATCTCCCCTTGTCCTGAATTATATATTCATAAAAGATAGATATTTCAATTGCCCTAGTCTCAATGTCCAGATACAGAAGAGGAATGGAAGCCATTTTTGCTGCTTTGCCCTACAGACTCTTGCATGTATCCAAACCCCTAGTTTGGGAGAAGAGAAAGAAAGCTAGTTGCCCAGTGAGAAGACAAATAAAAATAAATAAATGCCTCCTATCCACTTCTATTAGTAAAAGCATTTGCTGGATCAATTGGATTCAACCACAAGACTTCATTCTGAAGGCTGAAATATTATTTAACTTCAATCATGGAACCTTCCCAGATCAATATCATTATTAGATAGCAAGAACTGGGTTTTGTGATTTAGAAAATATTACTTACTGATAAATAATTTCTTGCTACTAAGTATACATCCCTTCCTCCCACATTTTTTCCACAATAGCCCCTTCTGAAGCCCACTGGTATATGTTCTGTTTAATGACAGGGAATATGCAACAATTTGAAGCCTGAACTATAGCAGTTAGAAGAAAAACAGAAGTGACTATCAGCACAACTTGAAAGAAAAATATTTTGAGAAAACAAAGCATTTTTTGCAGCTTATGTTAATATAGTTTGTGGCAGTGTGGGGTCTGTAGGAAGAGTGTGGGGTTAAGGGTGGCTGTGTGGAGATTTAATGCCTTCTAAACCAGGCTGAACAAACCTTGAAAGGAGGAAAGGAGTTTGACAAGAATTTATAAATGCATACCTTATTTGAAAGTACCATCATTCATAATACCATTAACTCTATTTCACTAAACAAAACACACTTTTCTTTTTCAAGGTATTCTCTATGAAGAGGAAAAAAACATTATGTGAAAAAATAAAGTGTTATTGCAAAACCAGTTAAAATCTGGAGTGAAGGTTTGAATAAACAAATTAAATTGCAATGGAATATAGTGTGCCTCAGAGCCATTTCTTCACAAAACAGTCATCTTATTTACACGCTTCACAATACCCCACCATAGATGTCGAAGGGGGAAAAAAATAAGGAGAAAAATAATTAGCATATTAATCTTTTTTATGCCGTCATCTTTCAGGTCCAGAAGACCATGGTGTAATTTAAATCTAAACGCTTTCCTGGCATTAGAATTCATTTTAGATGGGTCAATTGTTCCATAATAAAGGGATAGAAGGTGTACTTCATGCAAAAGATTTATGCTTGCCATTTGTTCATATTCATGTGCTACTGAATACCCTCAATTCAGATGGTGATGGCTGCTCCTATCAGTCGCGCACCAGCACCACAGATCACTAACCGGCAGCAATGAATTCCATTTGCAGGACAAAAAATACGGCGAAATTAACTCCTACAGTTTATTGATTTTTGCTTAACAGAAGCCAGTATAACAGCTCTATTGCCCTCATAATGATTAGTGACAAAAGTTTAATTAAGCAATTATGAAGCCAATAATAGAGTTGTCTGGCTTGCTTAGTTTTAGTCCGTTTAGGACTTATCTCCCGCCTGCACATCATAGCAGCTGGAATGTGCTTGAAGAGATTAATGCCGGGAGAACACAGATGCCTACTTTAATTCTGCTTCATGATGCTGTTTGAATGGAGTCGAGAACACAAGCTACCCTTTATCAAATTACAAGTCCGCTTTTCATGAATATGTAGTAAAAAAAAGTCTAGTTGTGGCTTCAAGGTGTAATTATAAAGACATACAACAAAAATGACACACAATTCTGTCTTAGTAATCCCTGCTATGAAATATGCATGATAATGTATTACTGAATAAAGACTTAACAATGTTATAAGAGGCTTTGGCATTGTACAGTTATCCAAACAATTGGCAGGCTTTTCCAAATGTTATTTGCGATATTGTCTGACCTAACATCTTTGTTTTTTCTCTCTCTCTTCATCTTAAATATATTGTTTCGAGCTTAGTCCATTGTTATTTGCCCATAATAGAGTTAAAAACCATCTTATCAACCTGTGAGAATTCCCAATTTATTATGAGTGCTTAAATATGCTAATTCCAAAAAGAGTGAACACAAGCGCTTTCCACCACATTAATCAGTTTCTAAAATAAGCCCATTGTAAATAAATATATAAGGCAGGAAGCTGCCTAAGTTGTTATTGTTGTTGTTTTAAGTCTAATTTAGACACAAAGAATATTGGCTATTTCAGTGCATGCAGTGCTGCAATCAAAACTGCATCTTGTTTCTACAAAAGATATCTTGCAATCCTAGAAAACTAGCAAAGGTTTCTAATAGACTGCTTATATATTTACAATTAACATTAAAAAAAAGTTGTACTATTCCAAACAGATAATGAGGATTGGCTACAAACTAAAAATAAGGCATTTTGGAGATCATAATATATTCCCTTCTATAGAAAAAGAGTGTAATACCTTTCACCATAAAAATATTTAAAGCTTCAAAATTACATTTCTTGAACATTTCACCAGCCTGTTTTTTGCAAGGTTATAATCATGGAATGCTCTGATATCTGACTTCAGTATTTGACATCCAACAGAATTTCTATTTTGAATGTGACTTATTTGATAGCTGACATATAATAGGATTTAGTATTTCCTGGTAATTGGTAGTTGACAGCTTAAGTTACCTATGTATGTGATGACTTGCCAAAGTAATCAAGGAATGCCCCTCCAAATAGTGACATTTAAAATATTCCCATTCAATTTTTGCAATCCTTTAAAAAAAAAAAATAAATCAAAATCTGAACTGTGAAAATTTGGGCAAATTTGGAAAGTCTATAAATCTTTATGTTAGCTTTTGTAATAATAGCACTAGTAGACCAGAAAGAGATTTAAATCCAGTTTCTGCTTAAAAGATTGTGTTTTGACAGAATCTTTTGACAGAAAAGCATGGGATCCATTTCTAACCCTTAGAGGTCCAAGGCTTACAGCAAAAGCATCAGATTTCAGGCTTCAACTTGAGAATTGCATCTTAGCACTTCTCTTCCCTGTTACACGGAAAGTGGTTGAGATGAGCCATTTCCATGCTAAATGAAGACAGCTTGTTATTGCCACCAAGCAGCTGTGTTTCCTATTGTGTCACACAGCATCCCAGAGAGGGCATGTGAAGCTATTCTAGTATATTTACTGTGATTCATCTTGAATGGATCACCTATAACTCAACACAAAGCTCGCATTGTTCCTAATCTTAACACAGATCTATGGTCCAATTTGCAACGTGAGGATGGGTCCATGCTTTAATGACATGGTCTCTATCTTGTCTTTGCTTGCAGTGGATGAGGAGGGAGTGTTATCACACACACATTATATCGTCTCCTCTTTCTATTAGTTAATACAGAAGATAAGAAGATAATAGATGCTGGGTCTGTCTCTTGGAATCTTGAAATATAATCTCCTTATGGTTTTCTGTGAACAAATCACAACACAGCAGAAAATGTTTCAAATGAGAACAGTGATCAAGGTTTCAGTCCACCTTTCTGTGTAATTTGTGCATGTATAAATATATCCAGAGGTTTATCACAGAATTGATACAGATTCTGAACCGACTCACAAGAATTGATTCACAATCAAAGGATTGGTTTTCCTCATTGCAGCAACACCAGATCATCACGTCAGAAAGATGTAGGGAACAATCCACCAATTTAGTCTCTATCCGCATTTCCTTAAAATAAAAAGGATCTCTTTAAGATGAGGGCACTTGTCTTCAAGAGAGACATGCCCAGAGTTCTTCCTAGTAGTTTTTGTGCCCACCTTTTTAAGTGAAACTAGTCATATACAGACCAAAGGTAGTTAAACATGTTTTTCTTTTTGGAACAGAGGTCAAAGCATAAGAAAAATCTATTTCTAGCTACAGTCTAAATCTAAAACATATCCCTGCATTATAGCAATCACTATAAGAGTGAAAAAAACATTGTATTTTCAATTTTGTATGATTCAGGATTTATAAGCTGTAGAATAATATTAGACAGTGGTGTGTAATAAAAAGTAAACATTTTTAATCAATTGATTACTGTATATTTTAAAAGTGTTTCCCACAAGTATTATTTTCTAATCTTTGAAAAGAATACCTTTCTTAAGGCATTGGAAAAATAAATAAATGATGCATTCGTTCAATGGATGATCACACTTGACACCTATGAGTGGATTGCCTAGATAGATGTAAAGTTTGCATGGCACGTACAAAGAAATATGGAACTCATTTATACAAAATGTAGTAAGTTAAAGATGAATGATAGTTATACAAATCTGTTGAAATAAATATGTGAGTATTTGAATAATATTTATATTAGATACGTATGTACAGAATTGTAACTTGTAACTTCTTTTCTACTGTATTTTTTCTTTCACTCTTTTTAAAGCACTTTTCATGTGTTGCTGGTTTTTTTTTTTTTTTTTGAGAAAGTATATATCTGCATTACTTTTGTCTTTTCTTTTTTCTTCTTTTTATGTTATTATTTTAAAAACAATAAAAATATTTTTTAAAAAGAAAAAGAGTATATTTCTTAGAGGATGAAAGATTTACTAAAGATTTACTACTTAGAGGATGAAAGATTTACTTCATAAGCTGTCAATCCTTGAGGGACTATTCCTTGCCCACCCACTCTCCATTCCAGGAAATAATGCCTCATTATTTTGAACTGTGATAGAAAATAATTTGGGAAGAGGGCTAAAGTCCAGTAATGAGTTATTCTAAAAAGCCACTTGATAGAATAATTTTTATCCTCTTGAATAATGATAATATGAATGGAGAAAGTCTAACAGATTAAATACAGCCTGTTTGTTTTACTTGTGTATTATCTGTTTTTAATCAGAGAGAGAGAGAGAGAGAGAGAGAACAGAGCAGGAGGTAATTCAATAATTATTTTTTCCAGTCTTAATTTACTTGATTTGTAAGTAAATATGTCAGCACTATATGCACAGAAAAGTATGTTAATAATTATCTGGGTTTTACATTTCCAAAATCTACTATACTTCCCATATTACGCCCATAGTGGAGGTGCTTGGATACATTTAACTGAATTAGTGTAGCAAGAAATCTGCCCATGCAGTAAACTTGTAATACCCTATCCTGAATAAAATTTTAACTATTTGATAATTAGCTTAACCATACCTGTAACAGCTAATAAACTGTAAAAGGGCAGAACATTATCTTAATTATTCTTTCTAAAATGACAGAACAATAAAATGTTTATTGGCAAGGAAAAATGAAATCAGGGAACTAATTAAGTTAGGGGTGGAAATATCTCATGAATATTTCTTTGGATGACAATGTAAAAAATGGGTGGAGCAAAACTGAATAAAACTGAAAGACAAATCTTGCAGCTGACCACATGTATAAAGAAATAAATCATTTCTACTTTCAACAGTATTATTACAACTAATAAATAAAGACCTCAAGAATCAAGGATCGCTATCAATGCAAATATAAAGATGGTTATGTCTCAAACTTAGGCTCAAATGTATTCTTTATTATTAATATTTGGGGAAAAACCAACTCTATGAATTATTTGTCTTTAAATTTTACCACCTAAGTGAAGTGCCTCTCTGTCAGTCAATATAAATAGTAGCAAAATAAATAAATAAATCTCAATAGCAGTATCATTCTTGTCAGTATAAATTCTGCTCAACATGATTTGTGGGTCTTTTTAAAATGTTCAAGAAGCAAACCTACTGCCCATTGTTCTTATCAGCTTCAAGTTTCCAGCAAAAAAAAAAAAAAAAATCCCACCTACTTAATCTTTTTCTGCTGCTTGAGAAATGTAGAAAGAATATTTACCTTCATAGACATGCATGGCAGTTTAGACTGCTGGGTTAATGTAAAAACAATGTGCCTCAAATCTGAAGACTAAATATTAAATACTACCTAGAATAATAAAGTCTGTATGATGGGCTTAAGAAATGCTAATGAATGTGAGATAAAAATTATACCAGTCTGCTCTGCTCCTTCAGTGCTGAGTTTGTTCTTCCTTCTTGGGTGGGTTGTGGTGGTGGGGGATGCAAAATGGAGAGAGGAAAATAGAACAGTTTCCTAATAGGATTCACATCTTATTATTGGTGCTGATATGCGGTTTGCCTTAACTCACCATGATTACTTTTTTAGAAGCTTTTCACTTTTCCCCAGCTGATCCTCGTCTTGTTAGGCAGGCTTAATGACACTTCAGTCATTGTGGCTTTCAAGCCGAGGCCTTCCAGAGTGAACAGAGAGTTGACATTTCCTGACATTTTCTCAACTAATTACAGGACAAATAATTAAGCATGTTCTCGTATGTAACAAATGAAGGCGAAAGTCGTCTGTCAGTGATGGTGATTGATGACACTCTGGGAGACTTTATCTGATGGGCCCTGCCATGCGGTAGAGGGGAGAAAGCAAATTTATTAGAATGAACAATGCAAATTCCAAGTCATCTCATCCGGTTATGCGCCAAAGCAATATCCATGTCAAGGTGAATGTGACAATGAAAGCAAAATATTTGCATTTTGTGGAACAGGTTGAAGGGAAAATCAGAGCAAGAAGATGACAGGCCTAATTATTTTGGCTTATACAGGCTAGGACAGCTGTTTCTGGTGTCCTGAACAAGCCTGTCACACAGGTAACTAAATAGGTCTGCATAGAAGCTGGTATGCAACACTGTGCCGAGATGTCTCCCACTAATGACCAATGCTAATGTTGCTGCCATCCCAGAAAAAACAGTCGATGTGTCACAGTGCACCTTCTGCATGGCAGTCAACATTGCACGACCTAATTACTTGTTAGCAAATTAATTCCTATCTGTCAGTATCTATGCCAGTGTCATTTTCAGACCATTACAAAATTATACCATCGCTATAGCAACTGCAAGCATAGTTAAAAGGTTGGGGGGGGGGGAGAATCCAGAGATTCAGGAAAAAGTGCCTAGTTAGGCAGAAGACTAATAATGTAAAATTTAAATGGAGATGATGCTCCTGCCATCCTAATTTTCTTTATCTCGATTACACATTTGATCAGTGATCATTAAACAATAATTTAAATTTTCCAGCTCCTACCCTGTGATTAATATTTCATCTGATTAAAAGCCTTAACCCCCAACAGCTTCTGTTTTATTTTTTAGGATGAGGGAGAAAAGGAGAACCAAACTCAGCCCTGAACAGTGTCGATGCAATTAATTAGGAGCACAAAGTGACATATTTTTAAAAAATGAATTCTAATACCAGAATTTATATGTAAATACAATGAACAATGGCATTGGTTGATTTCTCCTTGCTTTTGTAGCTTATAACCAACTATAATCTGAAAATGTTACATCCTGACACCTTTCAGGCTCCCTCCGCTTTTTTCTTTCCTTCTCCTACTTTCTCCCCTTCATTTTTTGCCCAGTCCATTTATCTCAAAGAATTTCAGATCATCTTCTTCGTGTTGACTGTTTCTTAGTAATTCAAGATGCTTAATCCTAAATCTCAGACATGAACATTTTATTTGGAGGAACAGTTTTGGATACTGTGAAGAAGCAGAGAGAAAAGCAATAATGCCCCTGGGTAACAATGAGAAAATAATTCTAATATTAGAAGGAAAGGGTGAGTTCCAGACAAGTCAATGGCAACTTTTTGGTTAAAGGACCACAATTGCAGCCTGAAATAGATTCCTTAGGAAAATCTGGGTTCTTTTTGGCACACCGACCATTTTCCTACTGTCCTTAACTATTATCTGTTTAAGTTTTGGTTTCATACTGTACTATTTTAATATGGATTTTAAATCTGTCATGGCATACAGTTAAAGCAATAAGAAATCACTATGATATTGCAAATATGTCCAAAAATCAACAATGATTGAATTAGCACATTAATCAGCTAATGTTTTCATGGATGAACTATAAACAATAGTTGTTCATGGGATTCAATGTAAGTGGCACCAAATTTCTCTGCTAGAAATGAATATTTAATGACTACTGAATAGAAAATATGGAGGGGAAAGGTCTTTGCACTTTCTTTCAAACAATGGGTGGAATCCATACTTAGAATTTAAACAAGCTGTAACTAATGTGAGTCCTATTAAGTTCAACTGATCTGCTCCAATTATAACTAAGTCTAGATTCAGCCAAATAGCTAATTTTGTGGAAAAAACATGCCTCTGAATGCCATCTGAATAAGATTAAATAGCTTAATTCTTAACTAAAATTTATCAGTATGAATTCTTGATGTGGTGAACACCCTTCAAAACTAAGAAATCATTTTATTAAACAAGTGTGCATATGCCTTAGATATTAAAAACTTGAGGTTTTATTTGCTTCTTTGTATTTCCTACTTCCTTGCAACATTTGAAATGTCAGACCAGATAATTTGAAACCGATCACCAAGCTTTACTTAATTATTATACCTCAATTAATGAATAGATGTTTTTGATATGGTGCCAAATAATTACTTTGCAAGAATTCATTGGCACCATGACCATCCGGATTTCATTTCAGTGATTCATTTTCCATATATGTAATAGGAATGATGTCAAGCACATATTGTACGTAAATTAGTGATAAGTATTGGTGAAATATTGAAAATTGGTGTCCAGTTTTCACTGAGTCAGTAAACCTATATTTTTACTTGAATCTTTAAAGTACAAATATGGGGCAAATGACTAGGTAGTTCAGCCTCTCTGATACACTGATATTCAGTTTTCTGCATGCAGACAGTTGTTCTGTGTAGAGAAATACATACATGTATTTCTCTACTGCAATTTTATCCCATATGCGACATAAAATGGGGCAGAACAGAGCAAAAATTCTTCTTACAAGATTTTTTTAATGTCATAATTCTAATGAAAATATATAGCACTCCCAGCAAATTTTACCTCCCATGAAAATAAATTTGCACCAACCAATGAACAAGCTGAAAAATTAAAAATTATTATTTTAATTATAAAAGTATTTCAGAAATTTGAGATTTTTAGGAAAAAAGACCAAGTGAACTAAAACCAGCAATATATTTTGTATGCCAGAATCTTTTGTTGTCAAGAATCAGAAGAACATTACAAAAGCATTTCAATAAACTCAGTGGTATTTTATATATTGGGGGTGGGGGGGAGGAATAGCTAATGTTAATAATGGCAGAATCACAATGAAAGTTTTTGTGGGATTCAAATTAGCTCTTGGGGGTGAAGCTCTGGTTTTGGTAGGATAATCACTATAGCTCCTTTCAGCTGGATTGGATCTTTAGCTTAGAAAAATCATTTGTGAGGAGAAGGAATGCTCCTTGGATATCAGTATGCAAATGCATAAGTCTGCATTGATTTTCAGTTTTGATTAATTGGTTCCAGCCAGGAGATTAACTGTTTTTGGAAGATACCAGCCTAAATCCATCATCTTGAGCTGTATAACATGGCTGTTTTTGTTAAATACAAATGCACATGTGGTGAATTTCTGGAGATATAGACCTGCTGGAAACCATTTGAATGGATAATTTGGGTGCATCAGAGAAGAAACAAATGATATGAAATTAAAATGGTCATTAAAGATTAACTCATCAAGAGCTGTAAGTGATTTCTTGCTGGTAATGGAAATGACTCTCCCTTGTTTAGCATACTAAATGGCATTACGTCTTTTTAATAGTTCCTGGCTTGTTCTTGAAAATGGCTTCTGCTTAGGAATGAAGTTATGTTTTTGTGGTAAAGCTGGAATGCCCTCTGTAACTTTATTTCTTTATAACTTAATCAACTTCATAACTTAATCTTTTCATTTCAATTGAATGTACTCAAGCACATGTACGTAGATGCTGTTTCCATTTAAGTACCTTCATGCAGTCTTTACATCAGATAGTTTTAATCTCTGCTATATGCAGTGAATACATATACATACTAAGGGGGCCAGGACTTGTGAATGATCTATGTTCATGAAATTAAATTGTGCACAAGGCTAAGAGCTACCTAGAAAAGATATTTTAGGCCAGGGTGTGTTGTCAGGTAGTGTGGCCCTTAGTAATAGCACTTTACATATTTTAAAGACAATAAAATGAGTCACAACTGAAATCTACATGATTAATACACCAAATTATAATAGGTAATATGCTATGCACCAGTGCATAAATAGATGAGGCAGAAGGATCAAAATTTATATGATAATGGGCACAATGTCATTATTTGTATCTGTATCAACGTAGTATAGACTGTAGATTGGATGATTGTAATGAAATATAATCAGTTCATTGATACAGTTTATTGATAGTTTATTGAAGTGCTTACGTAGAATTTTTATATACATGGATTGATTGATTATGTACCATCAAGTTATTTACAATTCCTAGCAATGGTATAAATATATATTTTTTCCACCGATGATCTATCCCTAACCTTTTCTTCCAAGTCTCTCTTCAGGCATTCATCACCACTGTAACTGAATCCATCAGCCTTGCTGCCAGTTATTCTCTTCTTTTATTTCCATCCACTTTTCTCAGCATTAGAGCTTTTCCAGAGAGATGGAGCTTTGCATAATGGGTCCAAGGTAGGAACATTTGAGCCTGGCCATTTGTGCCTCTAGTGAAAATTCTGGGTTGATTTTTTCAATGATTTATTTGTTTGTTTTCTTGGCTGTCCGTGGTATTTTCAGAAGTTTTCTCCAACACCAAAGCATAAATATTTTATTTATTTATTTGCTTTATATTGCCGCCTATTCACCCATGGCGACTCAAGGCGGCTTACACAATGTAAAATCATATTTAAAACAAAAAATAAAAACAAAAACAATAAGAACTAATAAAAAGAATCAAATAAATTAGTAAAGTACAATAGAACAAAATTTGGGAAAACAACAAAACAAAACAAAAACAAAAACCAACTCCCACCCCCACCCCAACGACAGTGGGTCACACTAGCCATTTGATGAGTTCCATCCTTCTCTGGGTTCCTGCTGGCAAAACCAGGTCTTCAGTGCCTTTCGGAATAGTATTAATGAGGGGGCCATTCTAATCTCTGGGGGAACGATGTTCCAGAGAGATGGAGCCACTACAGAGAAGGTCCTTCTTCTAGGTCCCACCAGGTGTATCTCCCTCAGGGGTGGGACCCGTAGCATTCCCTGCCTCCTCACTCTAATGGGTCGGGTAGATGTCACTGGCAAGAGATCTTTCCTCAGATAACCCGGACCCAAGCCATGAAGGGCTTTAAAGGTGACAACCAGCACCTTGAATTGCACCAGAAGCAAATTGACAGCCAATGCAGCTCCTGCAGGAGACGTGATACATGTGCACACCGGGGTCTGCATAAAACCATGCGGGCAGCTGCATTTTGCACCAACTGGAGCTTCCGGATGCTCTTCAAGGTCAGCCCCATGTAGAACGCATTGCAATAATCAAGATGGGAAGTGACCGGGGCATGAGTAGGGACTGATGATCCAGGAAAGGGCATAACTGGTGCACAATCTACAGTTGCACAAAGGCTCTCCTGGCCACGACCGCCACCCGCTCTTCGAACAGGAGTCGTGAGTCCAGGAAAAACCCCAGATTATGCACAGGGTCTGTTTGGGGTAGTGCCACCCCATCCAAGACCAAAGGTGGTAATTCTCCCTGAACCAACGAACCCCAGACCCAGAGCCACTCAGTCTTCCATGGGTTTAGTTTCAACCTGTTGCTCCCTATCCAGCCCCTGACAGCCTCCAGGCATTGTGAGAAGGAGGACACAGCAACACTTAACTCACCATGGGCCGAGACATACAGCTGAGTATCATCAGCATATTGGTGATACCTCAGTCCATGGTGACGAATGGTCTCACCCAGCGATTTCATAAAAATGTTGAACAGGAGCAGAGACAATACCGAGCCCTGCAGAACCCTGTAAAGCAGTGGGCGAGGATTGGATCTCTCCCCTCCTATCAACACTGACTGAGAGTGGCTGCAGAAGAAGGAAATGAACCAAGGCCTCCCACTCCCATCCCCTGAAGCCATTCCAGGAGAATCCCATGGTCAATGGTATCAAAAGCCATGAAGAGGTCAAGTAGAGCAAGGATGGATGCACTACCCCCATCCCACTCCCGCCAGAGATCATCCAAAAGTGCAATCAATGCTGTTTCTGTCCCAAATCCAGGCCTGAATCCTGACTGGTAGGGGTCGAGATAATCTGTTTCATCCAGAAACCTCTGGAGCTGCTGCATGACCACCTTCTCAACAACCTTAACCAAAAAGGGAAGATTGAGACAGGTCGGAAATTATCCAACTGAGTGGAATCCAGCAATGTCTTCTTAAAAAGAGGGCGGACCACAGCCTCCTTAAAGTGCTGGGGCACTGTCCCCTCCTGTAGAGAAGCATTAGTCACCGACAGAGTCCACCTGTCTGTCACCTCCTGGGAGGCTTTCACAATCCAATATGTATCCTATTTTGCTTCTTTAAAGTCCAACTTTCACTTCCTTAGAGAATTACAAGGAATGCCACCATGACTTGGATGATTCTGACCTTTGTAGTTACAGACACATTACGACATTTCAATATCCTTTCCAAATCTTTCGAATGCTAATCTGTGGTGAAATTCTTGACTACTTGTTTTTTTTATTGTTAATTCTTAAAGGTAGAAGATATCCATCATTTTGATATCTTCATTATCAGTTCTAAGTTTGGTTATTCTGCCTGTTGGTCTTAGTTTGGTCTTCTTTATATTTTAGTCCCATTTTATATACATGTATATGCATTCACAAATATCTTCCTGTAGATTTAGCTTCCTTTTCTCAATTTATTTTTCTTTTGTTTTCTTTTTATACTGTTTATAACTTTGTGAACTGTTTATTTTTTACCTTTTAAATTGTTTTCAATTAGTAAATAAATATATAAATAAAATGCTATACACAAAACTCTCTGACCTCTTTGATCCAAGGGCACCCACAGGTCTCCAAGACTATTTTATACAACTAGTTCCAACCCTCCCTTCCATGGGTGGGTCTCCAGATTCACAAGGTATGGAGGGTGGAGGTTTGCAGTTCCTATTTCTCTGGGGCTTACCTGCCCATAGAAAAACACCTCCTGAAATTCATGAGACCCCATTTTATTTACTTTTCATAAATTGTTAAGAACAAAATTATTTAGCTCAGCTTCTGAGTTCGTATCACGGTTTATTTAAGACATAAGACATAAGAATTTATTTGTCATTACACTCGCAAGCGGGTGCAACGAAATGAGGTGCTCTTCCACAAAGTAAAAACTGGACAAACACCACTAAAAAGAAAAAAATTAAACTAAACACAACCAACCATACAACCATCTCTATGCAATTTAAAAATGTAAATACCCCATTACTCTCAGCCATTTAATTCCACAAAAATCTTATGACCCTGCATTCAAACTCAAAACTGCACTTGGATAAAAACTGTTCTTAAATCTGGTCGTCCTTGTTCTTAATACCCTAAATCTCCTTCTCGATGGTAATAGTTCAAAGAGCTGATGTCCCGGATGAGAGGAGTCATTCAATATATTAAGTATCTTCCTCTTACGTCTATTCCTATACAGTTCTTCCAAAGAGGGAGTGAGCAGCCAATGATGTTTTGGGCCGTCTTGATCACCCTCTGAATTGCCTTTTTCTCTGCCACTGTGCAGCTCGAGAACCATACACAGAGACAGTAGGATAATATACTCTCAATTGAACTCCGATAGAAGGTAGTCAGTAGACTCTCAGCCAGTTGTTGTTTCCTAAGAATCCTTAGTAAATACAACCGTTGTTGTGCCTTCTTAATTAAAGCAGCGGTGTTTGCACTCCAGGTCAGGTTATTTGTAATGATGGTCCCGAGAAACTTACATTCAACCACCTGTTCCACACGAACTCCCTCTATATACAGTGGCTGAATGTCTGCTCTTTTTTTCCTATAGTCCACTATAACCTCCTTGGTCTTCTTAATATTAAATAGAAGATTATTATTTTTGCACCAGCGGGATAGCTGTAATACCTCATCCCGATATGCAGACTCATCATCCCCAGAAATAAGTCCTACAAGCGTAGTATCGTCTGCAAATTTCATTATCCTATTGTTGGGATGTTTATTTGTGCAATCAGATGAATAGATGGAGAACAGTAGTGGACTAAGGACACAACCTTGTGGAGTGCCAATGCTAAGTGTCTTGACAGTAGAAATATAATCATTCAGTTTAACTCTTTGTGGACGATTTGTTAAAAAGTCCAATATCCATAAACAAATAGAATCTGGAAAATCTAGATCTTTGAGCTTGGCTATTAATCTGTGCGGTATGATGGTATTGAAAGCAGAACTAAAATTATTGGTTGTTGTTACCTCTTTTGATTCATTACTGGGTCTTCTTAGTGTATCCCATTGTATTTTTATTTTTCAGTTTTCTTTTTCTACTTTTATTGCTGTCATAAAACATGGATGTTTAATATGTTTGATTAAAATAGCACAGGGATAGTGACATCATAACTCAAAATGCATCCTTTCATGCTTGCATTCTGACATCAGCCTAAGTACAAATGTCATAGGATTTGTATTATGGCATCCCGTGCATATGTGTGTACATGTAGAAATGTGTGTGTGTGTGTATTGTATGTGTGTATTTATGGGAATGAACAACATTCCCATAAATCCTTCAGTAGGCCATAGTTCTTAAGGGAGCAGCAAAAGAATTGGAAAGACAAATGGTCAAAACTAATTGATGAAAAAGGATGAGGTTTCAACTGCCTTAAGAAAGGAGGCTCTGTAATAAAAATGGACAGTGGAAGCAATATTTATAAAGAGGAAATTCAAAACAGAGCAAGCACAAAGCAACAACTAGAAGTGAGAAACATAAAAAACGTTCTGGAGTGCTGGAGTTCAAATCAGTTTTTAGCCCTTTACAGACTACAGAAACTCTGAGAGTTCAACAGAAGAAAAAGAGAACTAGACACTGTAGCACAATGGATCCCAAAAGGTCAGTGAACAAGCATTGGCCTTTATAAGAAGACAAAGAGTGCCATAATAGTCTATGATTCATTATTCTGAGGAACTAAAATAACATATGACAACTAGACATATCAGCACATGAAATATGCTGCCTGCCAGCAGTAAAAATCAAGAACATTATAGAACAACTTTTAAAACTTATCAAGTCCAATGACAACTATTCTTTTATTAATTTAATGTTAATTTTATTAAAAGGCATAAGTTTTCATGTGCTGCAGCAAAGTTCATAGATGCTTAATGGCTTCTTGTCCTGTACTTTTTGTGCAAGTGGAGTTTTTTTATTGTTGATTATGGCTTCAAATTGGTGAAAGCATGAAATATGGGAATCTAATTCAGCATCTGGAGACATCATAAAGTGTGTTTTTTATGCATTTGGGATTTGATGTGATCTGTAGTTGTGTGTTGTTCCAGGATGTGTTGGGTTGATAGTGGCTGTATGCCTGCGTTGTCTTCTCTTGTCTTGAAAATATTTATAAAGTCTCAAGCTGTGAAGCAGTGTTTCAAAGTCTCCTGAGAGTTGTATATTTTCTGTGGGTTGAGTAGGGCAAAAGTCTCATGCAAAAATAAACTCTTTAGCTTGACTGAGTGTATGGCTGGATAGATTCACAATGTTGTGGAGAGTCTGTGGAGCTGTCCCACTATGATGAGTGCTTGCATGTGGAAGCTTGGACAGTTTGTTTCCTTTCTTGTGCTTTAGAAAAGTGAGCTTTCTCATGTAGGTCCAGGGTCTGATCCTAGCAAATCTAGATACAATTAAAATTATAACTGCAGTTCATGAACATGTATGTGTTGTTGTTTTTTTAAAATGTGTTCATTGTAAAAGATGCTACCAGATTCCTCCTGAGGTTTTGCTACCATAGACTCCATGGCTCTCCTCCTATAGAGGCCAGAGGATAGGTAATCCTTGATTTTATGATATCACTATGATACACATTGTAGCCCTAAGTTAAGGTGCTTTGGTAGTGACTTGTCAGATTTTGAGCACTTATGTTCCAGAACTGTATGGACAATTCTGCTATAGCCGCTACACCATCCCACTTTTAGATGCTAGAAAAGCTCTTGCCAACCGCTGTCCTTTCTGAACGAAGCTCTTTTTGAATATACATGCTTTTTGAAAAATGTAATATTTTTTGCCAGATCAAAGCATCAAAATGTACATGTATACACACACAGCAACCAGCTTTAAAATATTCCTTCTGTCATTTTTCCAGATTCAGTTCCCTAATCATTGCTAATATATACCACAGGAGTGCCACAGTCATTTTGTGGTTATGATCTTTGCTTAACATTCAGAAGGTGGCAGGCACATTTTTTTCCCTTTCCCTGAGTTTTTACTACATTTTTTAAACAAAAGTTCACTGGTGTACCACATCATCATTTTAGCAGTCATTTGAGATACAGGGGTTTCAATGCAGCTCCCACATAGCTGAAATGAATAAGTACTACATAACACTTATCACTGAGAAATAGAGGGAGGGAGGGAGGGAGGAGGGAGGAGGGAAGGAAGGAAGGAAGGAAGGAAGGAAGGAAGGAAGGAAGGAAGGAAGGAAGGAAGGAAGGAAGGAAGGAAGGAAGGAAGGCTCCACTATTTCACTGGTGTCCTGTTAGACTGAGGAAAGATGTCAAAAATCCAGTAGAAAAATGGGTAACTCAGGAAAAGGAAAAAGTTTTATCTGGAGTCAGAACTAAAGCATTATCTCTTAGCTGAGAAAGAGAAAGTAGAAAGAAGAGAAGATAAGGACTTGTAATTCTGAAGTTGTGTACTGGACTTTTAAAAAGGAGATTTAAATAAATACTAAAAATGTTGAATCCTATCATTCATAAAAGAACTATGTTTTTATTTCTATCTCTCTCTAATTTCTATCTCTCTCTAACCAACATAATATGCTGCCAACTTATTCCCAACCCAGAGAACAATAATAACATAATAACATCAAGATCCAGAAGAACTTAGATGGTAGTACCATCCTCATTCCAGTGTCAGGTTTCCAAGTGATGAAATTGGCATCCAGTTTTACCAGAGATCATTAAGAAGTGTGATAAATGCTGTCTCAGTATTACAACACAGTTCTAAAAGTGTTCACAGTCCTGAAAGCTTCTAGGCCTTCTGGAGCCACACACTTTCCTGAAACAACTTTCCTGAAACAAAGAAATGTGGAAACTGGGTGAAAGTCAGAACTTCAGGGGGTACTTCCTCAAAACAGGCACAATCATCCCACCAATCAAGGAGGCTGAACTTACAACAAATGTCCAATTATGTCAGTTCCTCTGCCAGCATCAGTGGGATGGACCATGGGATGACAGTGCCTCTAATAACCTAGATCCATACCCTGAAGGGCTTTAAAAGTAATTACCAACACCTTGAATTTCACCCAGAAACAGACTGGTAACTAATGCAGCTTGTGGAGCAGTGGTGTTAGAGAGGCCATTTCTTTTTTTGGAGGGGACTTCCTGCACTGACTCACTTTGCATCAGCTGTAGCTTCCAAAGGCTACTGATAATCATAGTGTTTCTCACATGATAAAAAATAACTCAAGATGAATGGAACTTCCTAAGAAAGGAATGTTTTTAGCACAATTGAAAAAAAAATCCAGTGAGAACTAAAATGGAGAATGGCAGTTAAGCTACTTAAGAAGGCTACTGAAAATCTGTCACAGAAAAAGGACATATTTAGGAAATAGAGAAAGGGCCAAAAGCTCAGAACAAGCCAAGATTAGCAAAGAAAGCTAAAAATATCCCAGAAGACTTCTTTAGACATGTTCAAAATACAGTTAAAAGACAGCAGTTAGTATACCAGCTGCTGAATGACAAAAGTGTGATTATAACAGATAATAGGTAGCTAATCATCTCTTATTTTGATTCAGTCTTCTCTTACAACATACTATATATTCCATCAGGAAATGTCAAAGGGCAAGGTGAAAGTCCAGCCCTGAAGCTTGACACAGAGAATCATGGTCAGATAATATCTGTTTACATTGAATAAGGTTATATCTCCAGAAAAAGATTAATTGTTATTCCTAGCATATTAAAGGAACTACATGATGATCTGACCAAACTCTTTGAGAATTCCTGAAGAATGAGTGTACATGTTGCCACATGTCCATAGGACAGCAAATAACCTATCTTCAGAAAGGAGAAAAAAGGTCCAACAAAGTACAAAATAATTGGATGCAATAATTAAGTAGATATGTAGCTGGTTCAAAAATCATATTCAAAGAGTGTTCATCAAGGTTGAGTTGAGAAAACTCAAATGGGAGAAAGGATGGTTTGACACAAGAATTTAAAAATATCCACATAACTTGGAGAAATAGTTTGAAACTAAGATTGAAATTTAGTAGAGATAAGTGTAAAGTCTTTACACTTTACACAAGTTTCAAATGCACAGATAAGTGGTAATGACACCTGCAAAAAAATCTCTTGAATTAGTGGTTGATTGCAAAGTGTATCTAAGGGTATGATGGGATTTGGCTGTAAAGAAAGCAAATGAAATTTTCAGCTTACTTCAGCAGAAGTCTAATTTCCAAATCAAGGAATTCCATACAGGCTCCTTTGAATTTTGGGTTCACATTTGGACATCACACTTTTAAGGACTTAATAAATACAGAACAGGTTCAGAGATAACAAAATAACAATAACCAAAATTATTAAAGGACTCTTCAAATACCTGAATAAATGTCACATAAAAGAAAGATCTGTTCTCTCTCGTTTCAGAGGGCAAGTCACAGAATATTTATTTATTTTGCTTATATAGCTTACAATTTATATACCAGGTTTATGTGCATAATTTATATGTTTGTCAACTCCACAGATTCTGGGCAGCTGGAATAATGGATCTGACTGTGAAATGTTTTTTTTCCAAATGCAGTGTGTGTGTGTGTGTGTGTGTGTGTGTGTCTGTGTAGCCTTCTTAACAGTAAGAGCAGTTGATCCTTGAAAATATTACCTATTGAAGTAGTGGTACTTTTCCTTGGATATGTTGGAATGGTGCTGAAGCAACCATTGATTTGGGATGCTTTAACTTGGATCCTAGATTTGAACATGGTTACACTATGTGGTATCAATGAGCAGTTCTAACTTTATGATTCAATTTCTAAAGAAGCACTTGAGGCACAGTGGTATCAATTTTCCAACTTCTGCAATACCATTCTTGCCCTGAAAGCATGTTGAAAGGAGGGCTAATGCCATTGGGCAATAGGTTGGGTAAATGTAGCATTCTCCTAACTAAGCAATAGGTTAGGTAGGAGACTGTTTCCACTGAGGTATTTCAATATTCACTTCATACAAAATGTTATAATTACACAGTATATCTTAACAATTGAAAAAAGTTTACAGATGAGGAAACATGATAGTATCATTTTACTGATAAAGAGATTTAATTTCCTTATATTTTATCTACGTTAAAAACATTGGGTCTTGATTAACAAGATTATACCATGTCTGGAAATAAATTAATTGAAGCAGGTTTTATTCTGTCTGTTTGTTTATTAGTGCTTCATTTAGATTCTTTATTGACTGCACATTTCTCTAAGTGTATCTAAAAAAAGCAAAATATGCTAATAATTTTATATGTTTATATTGTCCATTTATATTTCTCTGATGGTTTTTCCTTGTTTTATTTGGAGATAACTTCCACAACATTAAAAAAAACATTTTAGATGAATTCTATATTTTATCTTCACAATCTCTCATTGTAATACATCAAAATCTAGGAGAAACCCAGAATCTTTGAAATATATTAACTACATCTCCCAAAGCACTAACAAATTTTGAAAATATTTTCTACTCTATTCTACGGACTATTGTATACTGAAAAAATGCTGCAAAATGCCACTTATCAGGAAATAAATTATGTGAGGTTTGCATTACTGTAGTTCAGTACATATAAAAGTAGATTTAAAAGTAGATTTACAAAAATATACACAATCTATTAATTATAAATAATTAATCAATCAATAGCTGCAGATAAATGTACTAGAATATAAGGAACCTATCCTTTTCTTTTCATTTGACAGATGCACAAGTCTCTTAGCAGAGGACTTCTTTTTTGTGTGGTCAAAAAGAAGCATCTCTTTTGTGATAGAATCCACTAAACTTTTTTAAATTTTGATATTAGAAGCATGTTTGTTCCCCAGTTAAACAGAGGTACATTTAAACAGATTAGAATCTTTCTACTTGCAATTTTATCCCATTAATTAGGGAAATAGCACAGTTCTAAAAATGATAAAACAGAAGGAATTTTCTTGATAGAGATGATTTACAAATTTGAGACAAGAGCCCAATGAGATGGTGTCTTTCTAATGATCTCAGTCAATCTAATTAATGTATTCTGCTGCATTACATTTTAAGAAGTGACCATTGTGTAATACACTTTGAAATATGCACAAGCTAATGGGATAAGATACAAAAAATTATTATGCTGACAGTAAATCATATTACATTCCTAATAAGCATTAACTAGATAACTAGGTCAAAGCAGTATTATCTTAATTGATTTTTCAAAAGAAACCTGACAGAAAAATGTCAATGCCGAAGTATTTCTTCATGCATCATTAAAACAAGATTGGCTTTTAACAAAAGAAGAATCCTTCACAGAATTGATTCTTGCTTCAGGCTGCCTGCAAGTAAGTGTATTACATAAAAATCTATACAGGATATTAAAACAACACCATTCTGCAAGACAGTTACAATTAAAAGCTGACACCCCACCCCACCCCCATCCCTGTTCCCCCATGCATCCAGCATACTGCCCTGCCAGCAAATGTATTTAAAGCTAAATTCACCAATGTATGAAAAATCATTTCAGCCTCTTCTTGATGAAAGAGTCAGTGATGATTGGACTTCTGCTGAAATTGTGACATTAATAACAAACCCATTTCAGAACAGCCCAGCAGTTAAGTAAATATGCAGGAAGACAATCAAAAGGTTAACTTTATCTTGAAGCTGCATTCAAAAAACCCATCCCTTGTGTAATAATACCACAGGAGGTAAGTTCAAAATGCAAATAATATATGCCAGCTAATGGGAAATGTAGTGATAAGACTTTCCTGTGAGTCAACCTTAGGTGGGTTTGGCAGAACTTACTCCAACCTGAAATATTTTATAATCTATTTTCTTAAAACTAATTTCAAGTGACCACAGCAGCATGAACTTGCCCATAAAACTGTAAGATTAAGTTGCAGTTCTCTGAGAATCATGCCTTTGGCAATCAATGGAATTTACTATCGAGTGGATATTTATAGGATTGTATATAGGGTAATTTAGTATATACTCATAACATAGTTTATCTCAAAATATGTGTGAATGTGGATGTGGATTGGAATGTGGATTCCAATCTTATTAGTCTGCCTCATTGTGGTGGTGCAGTGTTTCTTGGGAATGATGAGTGAAGAACACTAGGGGTGTATGTCAAGAGTATATACACCCAATGGAGTCACCTAAGGCAAGAAGGTTGTAGCAGCTAAAGCAAGAAAACAGCTATATCCGGCAGCAGCAATTTAGGAAGGTGCTGGAGGCAGATGATCATTTTAGTGACAACAGCAAAGGCATTGTCTCATACTGTGCAGGAGAAGTCAATAGCAAACCACTTGTGCATTTTACCAAGAAAACCACATGGATAGACAATATAAAATGATTGACAATAGAGTGCTGGATGATGCACCCCTCAGGGCAAATGGTTCTCAACATGCTACCGAAGAAGAGCTGAGGATCTTTCAGAGTGCTAATGATATTTATAGCATGGCTAGATTAAAGCCTTCAGGACATCTAGCTGCTGATGTTGCCATGCAGGAAAAGCAAAGCCAAAGCTACAAAGACAGAATTACATTAGGAGTGTGGAACATAGGGAGCATGAAAGCTCAACACAGTGAAAGATGAAATGAACAGGCTACACATTGACATCTTGGGCAACAAGATGTCCAATTGAAATGGACTTGAACTGAATACTTTCAGACAGAAGAGCATACTATTGACCACTCAAAAAAGAAGGAATGGTACGTAGGATACTCAGGAAGGATGTAAGAAAGACAGTATCTACCTACAATGAAGACAATGAATGAATAATATCAATTAGATTTTGCAGAAAATCCTTTAATATGGCAGTTATTCAAATTTGTGTTCCAATAAATGCAGAAAGAGAGGTGGTAGATGAACGTTATGGTCACATTCAATATAATCAACAATTATATGAATTGAAGCAGGAAAACACCTTTTAGTTTCTGCAATCCACTAATTTCTTCATTGCTAACACAGACAACTTCAGATAACTGAACAATGGCTGTGCTATGTAGACAGCAAAAGAGGAGTATACAGAAATCAAATTAGTACATTTTTGACACAAGAGATAAATAGCTCAGTTATAACCATCAAGACATGGTCAGGGTTAGATTGTGGCACACATCAAGGACTCCACTTGTGCAAGTTTCAAATTAAGTTAACGAATAAGAAAACGAACCATTTTCCAGGATATGATCTTGTACAGAATGACGAAGATGACCTTGGTAAAGATATGTAGAAACAGCTGCCTAGGCAAACAGCTTAAATATTTTTTAAGTCCAAAATGGCCAAATAGCATCGGGAAGCAGCTCAAACAGAATTGAACCATAAGAAGGAGAAGGAGGTATAAGTAGAAAGAGGTTCAGTACAAGCTGACATGGAAGATATTTGTCTGATTGTGCCAATTTCAATAAAATTAGATTGGTCCTTAACTGTGGAGGTGATGTGGTCTACCTAGAAGGGCTGACAGATCATAGCCATATAACCACTGTTTTCAAGGAGAACATCAGGAATCAGATTGAATTCTCAGAACCTATTAGATGAACTGTAGAATGAAATTTATACTTTATTCATATCCAAGTCAGAAGGCTAAGTAAGCAATGGAAATATCTATAGAAATATGGCAAGCAACAGAAGAATCAGTGGCTTCCAAGGAAGTAGATAAATTTCTCCAGTGTTAGCTTATAGGACTGATTCTTGATAGGGTTGCACTTTGCACTGTGCATAATCTATTGGACCCTATGCACCTGCTTAAAGATTAAGTAGAAGCTGTGTCCAAAAGGGCCTTTGTACAGGTATATCTACTGTACCAGTTAAAGCATTTCCTGGCTTGGGAATCCCTTCAGTCACCCATGCCCTAGTCATTACTAAGATTATTAAAATGTCCTCTATTTCATCTCTGTGAGTATGATATGGAAGCCACAGCTGATCTATAATACAGCAGCACAGTGATGGAGGTGCCACATTATGTATATGCCATTCTGTTGCTTTGCACATTGCACTATTTACCAATTAAGCTTTCTGGGTGCAATTCAAGCTGATGATTGTCAACTTTAAAGTCTTTCAAGTCATAGAGCATGGCTATCTGAGGAACTACCTAAATCTCCATCTGTCCTATTTAGTGAAACCTAGTGGGTACACTCCAAGTAATGTTCATGTAAACAATGTCATCTTGCAACACATGGAAACCATGCCAATTCCTAAAGAATGATTTCTCCCCAGAGATTTGTTAGGTTGTTTAATAAACTTTTGAAGACCTTGGTTGTTCTTTTAGGCCTTGGGAACAGGATTGTGATTATGGAGCCCCATTTTTGTTCTTTTGCTTGTTTTATTTTGCTTTGATCTTGTTTTGGGAATCATATGGGAGTCACGCAGCCTATACATTGGATAAATGAATAAAAAAACAAATTAGTAACATTCAACTCAAGCTACATCAACAAATCTAGAAAAGATCAGTCTACATATTAATAATGAGTTGTAACGCAGTGTATAAACAATTGTACAATATCCTTAATTTTACTTCTAGCAAAATGATGCTTGGGATCGTACAACATAGATTAGGGCTCTATATGAAAAGGGAGATGCCAAATGTTAAAGCTGGTTTTAGAAAAGGCTGGAGAACAAGAACCCTTATTGATAACACATGCTGAATAATTGAGAAAGCCAAGAATACCAAAAACAAGTCAATTAGTGATTCTATACCACCAATTTTATTTTCAAATAATGTCCTTGGAAATGTTTTAAGGCCGAAAAAGACATTAACAATAATACTGAAGGTTGATATTTTATTTTGCAATAAGCCAACTTCCTTTCTAATTTTCTTTTAAATTATTAGCATATAGTTTTTAAAGTCCAAAACAAAAAGGAGCAAAAAATTTATCTTACACACTTCCATTCCCATTGCCCTAATGGGAGGACCCAAAGGCATTTATATCAGGGAGTCCAAGTCTGATGCCGACAAGATGGCCGTGGTGAGAAAGATCCAGATTCTGGACTACCCCTTTCTCTCAAATTACCCAGTGCAGATCTGAATTTTTACTGATAAAGCAAATCCCTTATCAAAAATAAGAGATTGGGATATAATAATTTAACTGCAAATGTTTTACATATTGCACTTTTCACAGAACTTTGTAAATTCATAATTATTTCATATTGTTGGAATCAGATATAACTTCATCAAAGTGCCTTAGGATAAGAACAACTAATGAGCTGCTTTTATTTTCTGGCCTTTAAATATTTTTATTTCTCAAGAGAAATTGACCTATGATTGGCTAGCAAACATGAAAATGGCAAGAATTGTCCATTCCTAAATGTAAAGTGGAAGTTAATGGTAAATCAGAATGTGATCGAAACTATTTCTATATCTCACAGCTATCTCACTGTTAAATCTTTGGTTTTGTTTCTGTTTACATTTGCTTAAAATAAGATCATTCATCTTAATAAATTCTGTCTCTCAAAAGGTGTTGATAAAGGGGAACTTGCATCCTCCCTTACTCCAAACCTTCAGCTTCTCCATTGTGGGACCCAAACTTTGGAGTATCTTGATGGTATTTTCCTTCTTTGCTTGGAAGATCTTTCTTTTTTAAGTTTTCTTCATTTGCAACTAAGTCCTTTCTTTCAGTAAGTTTTAAGAGATGAAGAATTGTTATGCCTAAAAGTATAGTGTATTATACCGTATAGATAGTTAGTTTATTGCATTTTTACTTTTGTACTTTTACTCTGCTTCATTATATTTTTAAAAACATCCTACTTCTTTTTAATCTGCTTTGTGGAATGTTGTGTGAAAGAAAAAAGAAGTCTCACTTATTTGAATAATGTAGGGATCCTTGCTGTTAGGTTTTTCCCCTGTTAATGAAAGACAATTTCTAATGGTTAAGACATCAGACTAAAAATGGGAGATTGTGAGCTCTAGTCCTGTCTTAAGCACAAAGCCTTAGGTATCTTGGGCCAGTCACCCAGGGGGGTGGGGGGGGTTGTGGGGGGATGAAGAAGGGTTTGGGGGGGGGGGGGGGGGGGGGGTGGAGGGAAGAAGGAAGGGGGGTCTACGGGGGTTTTTTTTTTTTTTGATTAAATTAAAATTAATATTTTTTTTTTTTTTATAAAAATTTTTTAATAAAAAAGGAAATTTTAAATTTATTATCAATTTAGTTTTGAATCATCATGTTTATTAATCTTGTAGTGACTAATTTTTAAGAAGAGTTCAATAGTTTAATAGCATAAAAGTAATAAGTGCAATCAGAACATTCATTTTCAAAATCCATGGTATTTTGCAAAATCCTTATGATTCACTAGACAATCAAAACAAATGTTCAGTTATTCATATACCCAGAGGCAAAGGAAAAGTTCACTACTGATAAAAATATGTATACCATTTGTACACAAAGATCAGAACCATGAAACAAGGGAGAGCCCAAATTGTCAAGACTCCATCTTGACATACTGGGAACCAAACACCCGGATAAACAGACATTAACACCAGGATTAACAACAGACCAACAATCAAGGAATAAACAATATCTCAATCAAGGACCTACCAACTCAGGCAAATAATCAAACAGTAAACAGCCTAATCAAGGAACTACCAAGAATATTCCAATGCTTATAGAGTGAGCTACTTGTATATAAACAGAGAATCAATTCCCTTCTAGCACTGATCATGTTATCTACAGTAGTTAGGTAATGAAACATCTGCAAGAAAATCACCAAGCTCAAAGAGCATCAAAGACCACAAATACTGTAAGTTTGTATTACGATACCCCACAAGGTCAGTGCTAAAAACACTCAGACACTTACCCTTACCTGGATAATCTAAATATTGCTGGGAGTTTTACAGTAGAAAGTAGAAATTTATGCAGTGGCAATGTTCTGACTATTCATTTATTTTTGCTTTTTTTCTGCTTTCTGACATCTCCAGAACACACAACTTTCTTTGTTTTGGTTGAATGTTGACAGCTCCCTCTGCTTTCAGCGTTAACATTTTACCTGCTTGCTGCTCCTAAATAGCTAAAAATGAGAAAAACAGGCAAAAAGGCTATTTTCCTTATAAACAAAAAAATCCTTTCAATGTACCTTAAACAATAATAATCCTATTTTTCAACTTTATGTATCAACATACTTCTTTTGCAAACCAAGGTATACATTTTATAAAATAGCCAACTGATATCTGTGAAGAGTTTTAACAACTAGGTATTACATATACTCCAATGTTCTATAATTTGTGTACATACATGTTTTCCCCCTTGCCTCAGGTTTTCGCCAAGTTTTACAACCCTGCTGAATATACTGTAGTTTACCGATCAGAAGGCTTTGATCATTGCTCAGTAATACAATATCATATTGCTACATGAAATAATCATTTCAACTCTATGTCTTGCTCATTGTTGAAAGTCTACGGCTTAAGAAACTCATAATGGTTTTACTATGAAGACAATTCGGTTAACATGCAAAGGCAGTAACATGATTCTATACTTAATATTTATATATCTCAAGTACTTCTACATACTTCATTTCTCAGAGCCTGCCACCTTTTTTTTTACATCCATTTGTCAATACTAGGTATTTTCAAGGAAAACAAATTAGGAACGGTGTAGAGTCCACCTACTCTACAATGCAGCAAATGACATCATCTAATCTGGATCACTTTAAAAATGAATTCTAATTTGAGAGTAGAATCCATGCTATTCACCTCAAAAGTGGAAGGTGCTCCATTTCTTATTAAACTAGAATGGGAAAAATGGAACCACCTCCATTTTCTTTTCAACAGATAGTGATGAAATTTGTAGGAAAATTAAAATATGTAAGGCTGTGATGAATTTTTCTTCTATATCCTGGAATGAATGATACTAATACTCATAAAGTTTGATGCAACCAAGAGCCACACTCTATATCTTTAAATCTTACTATAAAAATTGCTGACCAATATGTTAATTGAGGAAAAACGCGATTAAATTTGCAACAACGGTAGTGTCTATGCTAGGGAACAATTCTGCCAAATATCAGATCTATAGTTGATGTTGTTCTGGATAAAGTGAAGGGGTTCATAAGGCTCTATTGTGTCATTTCTTGAACATCATGAGGGGAGATCCTGGGAGATTAAAGGAAAGGCATAAAGGGTTAATTCTTTTTTAATTTTCAAAAAACCAAAATAAAACCATTGCTTGCCTAGGTGAGATCAACCAAACCAGTTTCAGAACATTTTGGATAATGGTAAAATTAAGAATCATTTTCAATTCTTCTCCCTCTTGACATATTTTCACTTGAATAATCTGTTGGTCACTGAATCTAAGTTTTTTTCTTCCTATTTTTGCATGCATATGGATGCTCAATTCAAGGTATATGATTGAGTTGTGTATATAAGTTAAAAAACCATAAATAATTAAATAGCACATTAAAAGGAACATAGAACTGAAAACTTCTATAGCTCACCCTTGAGGACTTCATCTGACAAAGTCCTAGGAAATATCTGGGTCTCAATTGCTAAAGGTCTGTAGGGCATAGCTATGTCCAGGAGAAGAACATTCCAAAGGCATATAGGCTCAGTTTTTATGGCTCTGTTTCCATTTCATTCCATATTTCAAGGGCTGTTTTAAAGATTTTGGCAGATTGTCTTTTGACTTTGACTTGTCTCCAATATACATTTAGCAATAATGATAGTCCTTCCTTCCTTCCTTCCTTCCTTCCTTCCTTCCTTCCTTCCTTCCTTCCTTCCTTCCTTCCTTCCTTCCTTCCTTCCTTCCTAAAAGTCAGTTTTAGCTTGGAAAAGCCCACAATTTTCACACCCCAAAATTTGTTCGTAAACATTTGTCACAAGATTAAAATTATCCCCAAATTTGAATGGGCATTCTCCAGTCTGGCGCCCTTCTTCCCAAATATTTTCACTATGACTCACATAATTCTATCAAGATGATCACATATGCACACTCATCACTATACCCATTCCATAACACCTGAAAATAAGGGAAATTATTCACCAATTTCCTCCCTCATATTTCACAATAAGAGTACATCAGCTCCAAATAGAGTTCTGCTTCTTAGTGAAGTTATTTTCAAGGAATTTGAATAATCAATAAAACTGGAAAAAAATAGGTTATTTATGCCTTTCAAATATTATAATCTCAAGAGCAAAGAGGCAGAATAGTGTGCAGAGACCAGTCCCCTGACATCAACTGTGTTTGGCAGATGGTGCTGTCAGTTCAGGTCTGTGTTTATTCTATTGTGCATGCAGTAGCATATTTTAAAATGTACAAGCTCATGTATTATCTATGGGTTAAAAGCATGCAACACAAGCGGGACTATATCACAGGAGTTAAACTTCTGTAAACAACTTGCAGCGGTTGTGTAAATGCTATTTTCTTGACATAAATAAAAGAAACATATGGCCAGAGACAGGAAGTGGGTGATACCTAGATAGATTGATATCTTGCTCGACAAGCCACTCTATTTATGACATGATGCTGCCTGACAGTGAAAGAGGAGGGGAGGCAAGCTAATGACTTTTTCATGAACTCTCTGACAGTGTACAGTTGACCACTGAATAGCTTTGTGCAACAAACTGATTCACTGCCCCTCTATTTAATGGATTCTTCAATAATGAGTAAATATTGCACACTAGATACAAGTGATTCATCTGATCTTTTCCAGGTCCCTTGAAGTAAATCTTTTAACATTTCAATGAAAATAATCCAGTTGCAGCCTTTCTTGAAGCAAAGGCATGAAAGCTGACCCTACCTCCCCTCACCTTTGTGTAAATCTAATTCTATGTTTCATTCTCTTTTCTGTATATGTCCATTATCCTACTGTACATGACAAGCAGAAACAATGCTGACATATAGGCATCAATGAATGTCCATGCAGGTGTGGCTGGGCTGTTAAATTCACTTGGAGCTCCAAGTATGAACCATATGACTGCACTTTTGTCTGGGAGGAAAAATAACCATTGCATTTTTAAAAAATGCCATTAAATCCATATTTATGGTATATTTAATGATTTGTGTAATTTGTATAATTATATAACTAATCTTTTTACATCATTTGTGCCAATTTATTTCTGCATGATATAGAAATGTCAGTTATGACTCAGTGTGAGTTTGGGAGCTTCCAGTTGTTGAGGCTGGAAGAGCAGCAGTGCTGCAGTGAAAAAATCCAAGAGAATTTTACAAAAATTTGTGAAATGCTGTTGACATTTCACTAAAACTAAACAAAGGGCACAGTAGGAGTCTCAGCCCAGGCCAAAATTTGAGGATTTTGTGAGGAAGTGTATAAGAGTTTCAGTTCAATTCACAAGATTTCTGAGGGCCATTTCTATTTTCTCTAATCTAGTTCAGATTGTTTTTATACCAAATTTATTCACATGTGTTACCAGAGGGTATAGTTTATTATTACCCTGCTTTGTCACAATTATTTATAACAGTTGCATGTGGAGGTTGGATATCTTGCACATAGAAAGGAGGAAAGCTGTCTGAACAGTAATGCTCCATCAAAACCATGCCAGTTTTGTCAGCCTTTTTTAGCAGGACTAACAAGTGACTTTTGTTTGCTTTAACAGACTTTTTTCATAGCATCTCTGACCAAAAATATTTGCCTTTCTGTTATGCAGTCTCCATTTGCATTCAGTGATGTCATCAGATTGCTCAATCTGTATATTCACACTGTGTTTTGGCGCCATCCCTACCAAGATTCTTGATTAAGTAATATTTTTAAAATGAATAATTTTTTTCACTTATCTATATTAAACAGACTAATTTGAAGAAATTGCTGTGCTATCTTGCCCTTTGAAAAAGGTCATATTAGTAAAACAAAACATATCAAGCAATTAAAAAAAAAAACTACGTTTCAAGCTGAGCCAAACTAATTTCAAAACGGTAGCTTTAAACCTGAAATACTATAAATGGAGAATGTACAATGTACAGTAGCTATGTTGAAAATACATCATTTGATTCCTTTCACACACTCACTCTTTCTCTTTGTCATCTATTCACTCTTTCCCATCACACCATCTTTTCCCATGCTTGCATGTATATCAGTGACTACTGTTTTAATAAAACAGCTCATCCTGAACAGATTCAATTTATTTTTCAACCTAAGACAAAGGCAAGATAAATTTGTGCTGTAGCTTTCCATTATTTTTTTCTTCAATCTTGAATCTTTATTCTTCAGCAGATGGCATCTAAGGACAGTGAGCTACCTTGGAAACCCTGTTTTTGAAGTGGAATTTTGGCCAATGCACCTTGTCACTACTTTACTTTTTCCAGCATCTGCTACCTGAGACTTCTTTCTTATTTTGTCTGATGACAGAGTCAGCTCTGTCAAACTGGTTTAGTCAATTTCATTCCTAAAATCAAATAATGGAAGCATTTAGTGGTCTCATAATTACTCATTTTGTACTGAAGTAAAAATGAACCAAGTCTTAGAAATCATCCTTCGCATAAGTAATCAGCCTGTCTGTATTCCTAAGTTTATTAGTCAATTCTTCCTATGTCAGTCCCAGACTTCTGGTGCCAGAGATGAGTTAAAAATGTTAAAAATGAGTTATTTTATCTATTTTACACGAACAATTCACCAACTTGAGAAAACAATATTATTGTGTTGCAACTGTATTTCAAAAACGATGATCAATTTCTTTTCATTTCTAATATTTTGCATCAATAATCATATTAATTTTATATTATTCTTGCATTTCCCAGCTCTTCCAGTTTTCCACATATTGTGCTCCATTTACATAATGGAGAAATAGCACAAAACCACCTTCACCGCCCATAAAATATTTTGGCTTGTTTCTTAGAAGGAGCCAAGAATGAAGATGATTTTTTCGGTTTTGGCTTACATGCCTCAGAACCCACCAGATACGGCTTGTAAAACATAGTTTAGAGCTTAATCTGTTATTAAGACAGATGACTTATTCACCAAACAATGATTAAAGAAAACTGGGTTTAACATATGTAAACCTAGTCTTAATCTTTATCAGGTATCCAAATAAGGCCAAATTTGCTATCTCTTCCCATCAATGCAACTTTTAATCAGGAAAACTAATAAAAAGAATGAATATATAATATAATAGGCTACATTTCAGCGCAACCATCATCAAAATAAATGAAAATATCTGATGATTTATGTGAATCTTCTGTACTAGAAAAGATGTATCTTGATCAATCAGTCTCGAAGTATAGTATGAAGAACTTTGAATCATTTGGACAGATTGAGAAAGTTATCAAATCAATTAATATGCAAATAAAATCTAACAAAGAACACAATAATTTTAAAGGTATTTTTCTTGGGTATTCATTTGTATCATATAATATACTGGCTTACATTAATCAACATACAACAAAATTAATTATACTATTAGTCAAGGGTATTAACTAGACTTAAATGGATTTTTCACAATTTTTTTTATCTAAAAAAAATATGCAGTACATTGCAAACCTACCAACTCAATATATAATGGACTGAAAACAACAGCTATCCATATTGTAGGATAAAGTTTTAAACAGTGTTTTCTGGGGGTGGGGGTGGGGAATGGAGGTAGTTGGGATTTTTTAATTGTTATTTTGAAGGAATAAGCAAAACTTACTTTATTCCCTAAATTGATGCTTGCAAATACAATAGACCACAATTTCCATCACTTTCAATTAGCAAGACCAATTGATGTGTTGTTCTTAAATAATGATCTGGTGCACAAGGATATATTGAGAGAAACTGTTTGGAGAAGAACAGATTGGATAATCAATAGCAGTGAAAAACATCTGTGGAGGATTTATTCAGGGCATAGCAATACCTGCTCTACAGAAGATGGCTCAATGATGCACTCCTAACATAATTAATGAATAATTAAATAAATTTGGTTGCTCATATCAAAGAGGAAAATAATTCTAGAAATGACCATTCCATTGATATTAGAATTCTTTATTGGCCAAGTGTGATTGGACACACAAGGAATTTGTCTTGGTGCAAATGCTCTCAGTATACATAAAAGAAAAGATACATTAGTCAAGAGTCAAGAATCATCAGGTACAACACTTAATGATAGTCATAGGGTACAATGAGCAATCAAATCATACTAGGAAACAGTCAATATAAATCGTAAGGATACAGGTGACAGTTACGGCCATACAGTCACAAGTGGGAGGAGATGGGTGATAAGGAGTTATGAGAAGATTAACAGTAATAGTAGTACAGACTTTGTAATAGTTGGACAGTGTTGAGGGAATTATTTGTTTAGCAGAGTGATGGCTTTTGGGGGGAAAACTGTTCTTGTGTCTAGTTGTTCTGGTGTGCAGTGCTCTATAGCAGTGGTCGCCAACCAGTGGGCTGGGGACCACTTTTGGTCCGCAAAAAAAATTTGGTGGTCCGTAGAGAAATGTCACCCCCAAAGCACCCCCAAAAGCAATTAATCCAGGCTTCGCAGGAACACAAGGCTGTGCCACCCACAAGGTTCATGGGAACAAAAGGCTTGCATCCCTTGCATTGCGAACAACACGAGATAGTGAGGGGAGGGGGAAAGGGCAGAGGGAGGAACTTGCCCCACTCTCCCCACACACCTGGCCTGGCCACTGGGCTGCTTCTTTCCACTTCTTTCTTCTGCTTTTGGCTTCATGCAAGGAAAGCAGCAGAAGCAACAGAAGTCTTTCTTTCTCTTCCCCAAACTCCACCAGAAATTATTCTTTGGGACCCTGAAAGGCATCCTGCTCCAAGAGGCTGCGCCAGCAAAGACTCATTTTTGGCGGAATTTGGGGGAGAGAAAGAAAGACTTCTGCTGCTTTCCTTGCATGAAGCCCAAAGTCTCTCTCCCCCCCCCACCCCCTGAAAATGGAGCTGGAGACAGTATCCTGCAATCCCAAATAAAGAATGATCGATCAGTAGAAAAACAGGGTGGGGAATTTTCCTGCAGACTTTTTTGGAGACTTTCCCAGGGATTCCCTGTTCTATCCTCCTGTACTCCATGGGATTTAAAATTATGAGTTTGGTGGTCCCTGATGTCCAAAAGTTTGGCAACCACTGCTCTATAGCATTGTTTTGAGGGAAGGAGTTGAAACAGTTTATGTCCAAAATGTGAGGGGTCTGTAAATCTTTTCACAGCCCTCTTTTTGACTCGTGCAGTATACAGATCCTTGATTGAAGGCAGGTTGGTAGTAATTGTTTTTTCTGCAGTCCTAATTGTCCTCTGAAGTCTGTGTCTGTCCTGTTGGGTTGCAGAACCAAACCAGACAGTTATAGAGGTGCAGGTGATAGACTCAATAATTCCACTGTAGAGTTGTATTAGCAGCTCCTTAGGCAGTTTGAGCTTTCTGAGTTCGCGCAGAAAGAACATTCTTTGTTGTGCTTTTTTTTTTCTTTTTGTAAATTTTATTTGAGTTTTCACAAAAAGAAAAGAAATACAAATAAAACATCTTTTTTGAAAGCAGCATAATCCCAGGTTACATTTCTTCGTACAGATGCAAATTCAGGTTCATGCTCATTTTTATATTCTATTCCATATCTTATTACTATTTTACATTTTCTACATAGCTTCTCCCCTCTTTTAATTTTCTCAATTTTATTTTATTTATTTCATCTCAATTCAAATCATTGTATTTATATTTTTTGTCTTTCCTGTTTCAATTATCTATTATCTTTTCTCATTAAACAAAATTTCTCCTGTAGTTACTGATTGGAGTATGACGCCTTTATATCTTTCCTCTAAAGTTGTAACACTCAATATAATACATAACTTCCATTTGGACTCTGCTTGGTACATTCTTAAAGTACACACTGTATTCTTGAAAAAAAAAGAAAAAAAATTATAAATGTATATAATTAAAACAACATTCCATTCCAATTCAATTCTATCATTAATATTAATATTCATTAAAGTCTTAACATTTTTCACGTTGCTTTTCAATTAAATATCATACTTCTATGGGAACAATTATAAACTTTCCATAGTTAATTCCCCCCCTTACTTATATTTTATAAAACATTAACTAATTAAAATGTTCCCGTTCCTTCCTAATTCAATTTTCTCATTTATTTTATTTCATTTATTTTATTCACAAACATTTCACTAAATTACACTAACTATTTTATCCCTCATTCTAATTATATGTTGTTTCCAATTTTCTAAAGTTATTTCTATTACAAATATAACAATACAATCTTATGTACCTTTACAGAATCCCTTTTTCAGTTAGATTTTCACCCATTATCTCTAAATAGGTCCTGTTTCTTTATATCTTGCTCCGGACCTTTGTAACTTCTTTTCCTTTTCTTCTTCCCTCTCTTCTTCTCTCTCCCCTTTTTACCCCTTTGTCTCTCTACCTCTATTTCCCTCTTCTGTATTCCCCTTTTCTGTTGCTTTCTAGTATTATACTTATTTTTCAAATTATTTTTCTTTTCTTTTGTTGTTTTTTTAAGTCTTAAATTCTCCATTCTCTTTCCCCCCTTTCCTTTTTCTTCCCCACATAGAGTTACTTGTTCATTAAAGATGGCTTCTTCTTTGTCCCAGTCTTCTTGTTTTGCAGTCTTTTCTTGTTGTTTCTCATAGTTCTAGATCTCCATTTCTAATAATTGAAAAATGAAGCCAAAAGAACCCTTCCCTTCTTGTGCATCTTCTTTGTACTTTTTAAGTTCCATTTTCAATTCATCCAGAAGTGATGCCATTGTATAAATTTTTAAACAACCACCCGATTGATTTTAGTCATTCAAATATAATAACCAAAAATCCAAAAGTCACCAAATAATCCAAATACATGCAAGCTGTTTCTTTTTTGCTCTTTCTTTCTTTTTTTTCACTTTCTCTTCCTGGGGTTACTATTTAGTTGCAAAGTTTCAGTTAAAATGTATCTTTTAGAAGTCTTATTGAAGTTTTACTTTAGATTCTTTTAAAGTCCAGGCAGTCTCCTCCCTCTTCCAGATCCTGCCCTTATTCTTTTTCTCTCCCTTCCTGCTTATAGAAGAAAAAGTTTTTAATGTCCAGAAATATTTATTGTCCCTTTGGCATTTTATTTTCAGCTTAATTGCCTATTGATGCCAAAGCGGATTTTTCTGATTTCTTATTTAAGTCTCTTAGTTGTCAATATAGGGAAGGAGAGAGAGAGAAAAAAGCCAAACCTTTTCCTTTTCACTTTCTTTCGCTGCTTCCGACTCTTCTTTGGGAGCGATGTTATTTTTGTAAAATTTAAATTCCAGGGTACCTTAGTTATTGCTTTTTCAACTTAACCCCGTCAGCCAAAACTTTCACTTCTTATCATCCTCCTGCACATTCTTTTCCGGTTGAGTTCTTCTTTGAGGTGGCCATTTCTGAACACCACTCCTACTGCCTTCGGGAAAGGGAGTAATGGCCAGCTGAGGAGGAGAGACGTGGCTCTCCTAGACCCTCTGGCGGTCTCCCCCCTCTTCACCACCTCTATGGGGTGGCTTAGCCCCAAAAGCAGCTGGTTCGGGGCGCTCCAGCGGCGAGCCCAGACAGAAACCGCGCACGATCACGGATTCCTGTCTGTCGCCGAAGCCCTTCAAACCGGAAGTCCATTTGTTGTGCTTTTTTTATGACGTTTTTGATGTTAGGTGTCCATTTTAGGTCTTGTGATATGATAGAACCTAGAAATTTGAAGGTCTCTACTGTTGATACTGTGTTGTCTAGTATTGTAAGAGGTGAAAGTATGGGAGGGTTTCTTCTAAAGTCTACCACCATTTCTATGGTTTTGAGTGTGTTCAGTTCCAGATTGTTCCAGTTACACCATGAGGCAAGTTGTACAACCTCCTGTCTGTAGGCGGATTTGTCATTGTCTCAAATGAGACCAATCACTGTTATGTCATCTGCAAACTTCAGTATTTTAACAGATGGATCATTTGCGATACAGTCATTGGTATATAGGGAGAAGAGAAGTGGAGAAAGCACACAGCCTTGTTAATTGTAGCAGTATCAGATGTGATTCTGCCTAGCTTCACCTGCTGCTTCCTGTCTGTTAGGAAATATCATTGCAGTTGCTTGCTTTAGAGACCATAGTCCTTTATTAAGGGTTATTAGTAGCTATTATTATATAGCAATTGTCATTATTTCATTCTTTATTGAAACTCGGAACACACCTAATAAGAAAAGAAAAAGCACAGTTCAAGCAAAGGTATACTTATATACAGTACATCCCGTTCGTCTGAAAAATGAACATGTGTATATTTTCTCCACCTTGTTGATATCTATAGCATTTGAATCTAACTTCAGATTGCTCATGTCCTTATAAGATGATATATCTCAGATGGCAATGAATGATCACATTCCACTGGAAAGATCTCCTGGGCAAACCTTGCTAAAAAAAATATCAATTGAAATGTCAATTGCACCACTGAACTTTCCAGCAGCTCTTGCTCAGTATGAAATCTCAGCTCCCTTTTCCCCTTCACTTTAATATTGTCTTTCTCAGCCAAACAAATCTTATGTATAGGATGAACTCTAATTACCCACAAGGAAATTTGTCTGCATAAACTCCATTAAAATGAAAGGGAGTTGGAAAAACAGTTGATATACACAAATGGTAATATTTATTAAACACATGCACATTTCTTCACAATTGTCTTTTTGTTTTTAAAGTTACGATGCAACCCATCCCTGCCCTGACAATATTCCATTGTTTTATGTGGTAGAAAAGCAGATGTTAAATCTTTTCCCGCTGAAATCAATGGGAAGCTGGCTAATGAAGTATGCCCTGGCTTATATTATTTTTTGGTTTACTCTTCTAAAAATTGCATTGCTCATCAAGTCAAATGTTTGTAGAACATACATTTTAATGCCTTTTTCAACACTTTGAAAAAATTGTCTACGGTATGCACAAAAATAAGAGCACTCGGAAGCCATTAGCAGAAACCTGTTTTGTATTAATGGATTTGGCTGCTGTACAAAATGCTTCATGTCACAACCATTTCTAAAGTAAATATGCAGTAGGTGCTGTAAATTTAGGAGGGGGAGGGAGTGAATAGGAAGAGGGAGAAAAAAATGAAGTCATTTGGAGTGAAAACAATTTGCTAAGCTCTATGCCAATTATATAATATCTTTAGCCATGAGTACTACTAGTGAGTCCTTGCACCATCGCAACCATCATGTCCCAGTGCTTTGGTTATCAAAGCAAAACAAAACAAAAAAATATGGAGGAAATAAGCTGTCTCTTTTTCAGTGCTTTCCCATATGTCATTCCCTAGAACAAGGCAATATTAATGTACAAGTGGTCAGTTCCTTTCATATACTACTAATGTACTGGAAAGTCTTCCGCACACTGCTTTTCCTGCATGTCTCAGGACATGTACAGCTAGAGCATTTTTCCTGAGCCGAACAATATGGCCTTCTCTTAAGAAAAGCCCAGTGGGCTGATCATTGTCAGGTTATGTTATGTTTGAACGAGAGATACTTCAATGCTAGTTTTGTGAAGCAGAGTTGTAGTCGAAACAAGAGGTCTAAACAAATTGTCGGGCCGTGAGAGCCCTTTCATTTATCACAGTGCTCTGACAGAAATTTCTCTCTGCTGCCTGCCCTGGCTGAATTTTATACAGTTGTTTTCAAAACTACTGCCCTTTTTCCTTTATTTTTTTAAAGAATGAAAGGCAATCTAGCCCTGCCCCAGCTTCTTCTAGACAAACGTTTTATTCCCAGCTGTTTGTATAAGTCAGAGAAATTGGGGCAAGGATGTCAAGTTATATGGAAAAGTTCAAAGATGTTGGCTCTCAGCCAAAGATTCTTGCATAGAATAGGCTGAATTTCCACTGCTACATAAGAGGAACATCCATTCTCTGCACCCACCCCCACCTCATCCCCACTCCTATTCTGGAAACAGATGGCTGATATGTCAGATCTGATAGCACTTGGCGCCTGTTTGGAGACGGACTCATTTCAAGTGACTTCTGTTCCAGTTTCAGTCTCAGACAGGTGACCAGATTTATAAAACATGGTATATAGGCCTGTATCGTCCTTGCTTCATTAGGAGTAAAATGCTTTTCCTTTATAAGTTTAATGACAGATTCTCAGTCTAGAAGCTGAAATAATATAGGCTGGAGTGATGCTTAACCAGGTCAGTGCCAAGAATGGGATGTCACTGAAACATCAAAGACCACTCAGCTGAAGTTCTCCCCAATGCACCTTCCAACTAAATGATCTGGATGGAGTGAATGAAGCTGTTCCATTATAGAATACACTGCTGTGGCTTGAAAGAACCTGCCTCCCAAATGTTGACCAGATTTCATCACGTTTTTTTTCCCCTTGACTGTGGGGAAAGGATTATTGATCTAAGACAGTGGTTCTTAAATGGTTTGACCCAGTTACACTTTCCTGATGTCAAATAATGTCATCAGCCCTATCCCCGCCTCCAAAACAAACAGTCCCAAACTAGATCTTTGACTGACAATATCCCTTTATCCCCAGGAAATGCCCAACTGCCAAATTGAGAGTAATTGTCCCCCAGTTTAAGAACTACTACTACTCATACAACAACACTTTTCCTGTACAATCGTAGTCATGGATTGCCAGACTGTTAGAAAAAGTGGGCAGGGGTTATATTTTGTCTGTGTCCTTGAGTCAGTGTTGGATTAGTCCCTGCAGGCAAAGTTTTTAGAAGTGGTTTGCCATTGCCACCTTAAGGTTGAGAGTGAGTGACAGGTCCAGAATCATCCAACTGGTTTTGTGCCTAAGGTGAGACTAGAACTTATTATCTTCTGGCTTTTAGCTTAGTGCCTTAAGTACTCCAGCAGACTGGCTCTCTAGATACTGAACATGATTGTGTTATTAGAGGTTGACTGGGTTAAGCACATATGTAAACCCAACTTTTGTGTATTGTTCAGACTGGACATTGGACAAACTATGAAGAGAAAATACATATGTACCAAATAATTTTCTTTCTTTCTTTGTTTTTCTTTTCCTGACTGGACTTACTCCATTACTGGAAGAGCTGGAAAGACCTTTAAAGAGAGTTGGGGGGCGGGGGGGTTGGAAAAACTCCAATCTTTGTAGTTTGCTATTAGAATTTATCATCTATTTAAGTTTTAAAAGCTTAAGAATCTGATTAAAGAATTAATATAAGGTATTGATTAATAGACACAGTTAAATGTCATCCTGAAACGTTGAAATATTATGTGTTCAGAAGTATCAGTCTGGCTGCCTACTTGTCACATCTCATTATAATAAAATAGTATAATGCATAAATCATAAGTGATCAGTTCAGAAAGACAACATTTAGTTAATTCCTTGGGAGTGTATACTATGTAATTGGCATAAATTTTGACATGTCCCATTGAAAATAGCAGGGTTAAGAATAAGGTAAAGTTATTTAGTTATTTAGGATAGAAAGTCTTTAGATTTTAAACTATTTTATGTTTTATTATTGAATTTTATCAGAATGAAGGATTCATGTGTCTAGGCCAGTGGTGGGATTCAAATTTTTTTTACTACCGGTTCTGTGGGTGTGGCTTGGTGAGCATGGCAGGGGAAGGATACTGTAAAACAGGGGTCCCCAACCACCGGTCCGCGGACCGGTACCGGTCCGCGGAACAACTCCTACCGGGCCGCAGCTTGCTGGGCGCCGCCATCTTTTTTTCATGAAAAAGTGCTTCCGGTGAGCTTTTCCGGGTAGAAAGCTCACTGGAAGCACGTTTTCATCAAAAAGATGGCGGCGCAGCGCTTCGGTGAGCTTTTCCGGTAGAAAGCCATTTCTACCCAGAAAAGCTCACTGGAAGCGCAGCGCCGCATCTTTTTGATGAAAGCGTGCTTCCGTGAGGTCACCGGAAGCACTTTTTCATCAAAAAGATGGCGGCGCCCAGCTGATGCTGGTACCGGGCCGCGGTGCCCAGCTGATGCCGGTACCGGGCCGCGGCGTCAAAAAGGTTGGGGATCACTGCTGTAAAATCTCCAGTCAGAGGGGGGATTTGATGGTTCTCCGAACTACTCAAAATTTCTGCTACGGGTTCTCCAGAACAGGTCAAAAACTGCTGAATACCACCTCTGGTCTAAGCTATGTTATTCATTTATTTTATTTGGTATTAATACTCTGTCTTTATTATTTTTACAATTAACTCAAGGCAGCGAACACATCCAACATATCTTCTTCCTTCTATTTTCTTCACAACAACAATCCTGTGAGGTTAAACTAAAATACTTCATACCATCAGCTGGCTTCCATGGCAACCAGTACTGGTGCTATAATAAAAAGAAAAGAAAAAACATTTAAATAACATTTTAGATTACATACATATAACTAATAAGTTAGCATTGAAATATCTTTACCTATTGAATACTGTTGTTGAGAGAAGTCAGAATTGATGTTTAAGTTCATATAACCTCTATATGGAGCTTTTCTGCAAAAAAGGGCTATAAAATCTAAGTTGCAAATAGTAATATAAAAATTATCTTTGTTCTCTGGGTTTTATAGATCAGATGTGGCAGACTTATTATAATTATTTGGCTGAAGCCAATTAAGTAAAACAAACAATAAATTTCACTGAAAAAATAGCACAATCAGTTCCATTATATATCTCTACATTCTATCATAGCTGTAATTGTGCAGAATAAGACATTGTTCCATGCATATCGTATAATTTTGCTTTAAAAAACTGGAATATAAATCTTCAAATTATATTATTCAGGCCTCATAATCTGAAGTTCAGAGTGCTTTAGCTTGTTGTACATCAATAAAAAAAACTTCCAGTGATACATTACACAAGTGCTCATATCTTAATTGGATGAAACTCTTATTGTCGTAATGTACAGAACTGCAGGAAATGCATTTGTTTCGGGGCACATTTGAGTGGCTACTTAAGCCCGCAACCCTTAGAGTGTGATGAATGGGAACTTTGAAAGTAACATTCTGCTAGAGAGGTTCTCTCTTATGGAATAGCTTGTTCTCTAACATTAAGACAGCTCCCCGTTCTTACAAGTTTAGAAACTGGTAAAAACTTAGCTGTTTTGAAGATGAAGAAGTGGAGGAGAAGTGTTAGTACATCAGCTTCAGACAAGTGATGGGGCCAAATATGAGGTTTTATTGCAATTATTGTAAAAGTTTGCACTTAAATTAATTTTAAACATTACTGGATTTAAAAAAAATAATAATGTGATACTATTGTTATATTGTACAACTTGTAAACTGCTTAGATTCATTCAATGGAAGTGGAAAAACAAGTAGTATTTTAAAAAAATTAAAAAAGTGATTTTAAAATTCTAGATGTTTAATTAATAGCCAGTGGGATTAATCTACAGTGAATACCATACTCAGACCGATCACCTAGAATGATAACTATAGTATTATGTTATTAGTACTATAAATTAAAGTAATGGATTTACTAACTCAATGACACAATTGCATTGAAATAAAAACGGCTGAAATGAATGCAAAACATTATCACAGCTTTAAAATCAATTAAATGGCGATTTAGAAATTTAAAAAATTGCATGCAAATCACATTCGCATGAAAAAAGGTGAGTGTGAGAGATTGTGGAAATCAGGCAAAGAAGGAAGAAGAATTCAGTGGGTTTGAAAAGAACTCAGGGAAAATGCTACAGAAAGGAAATGTTTCAAACAGACTATGCTTTAATAGGCTTTCTGTAAATCTAGGAACTTAAGAGTTTTTACAATTAAGTCTTGACTGAACGAGCATATCTGAAATCTATGTAATTCTTGAGCTTCCTGCTTTGTGGGATTTGCCACTGATATAGGTTGTTATCTATTAAAACAAAAACAAAAGAGGACATGATGTACATCTTCATGTATTATTACTTAACTACAATTATATAGATATGAATCACTAGGACAATGAAAGCAACATAAATTGTAGGTACAGTGCGTGAGATATGTCTCAACTATTAATTCTGTGGGAGAATGTGCATATTCAGGTGCTTTCTTAATAATGAACAAGAAAGATTGAACATTCAAATGTATTCTTCCTCTTCATATGTGTTGTCCTCCCCAGTCTTTGAGTTCTGAAGTCAGAAGTTTTTTTTTATAATATAGACCACTGTTCTTTATAATATAGACCACTGTTCTTAAATTTTGGCAACTTTAAGATGTGTGGAAGTCAACTCCCAGAATGCTTCTGGGGGAATTCTGAGATTTGAAGTTCACCCATCTTAAAGTTGCTAAGCTTGAGCAATACTGGTATAGAAAAATGGATGTGAGGTACTGTTCCTTTCTGAGGGTGGCCATCTCCCTCTGCTATCAGAGGAGATTAAAAAGTGCTAGATTTTTTTTTTCTAGCGATTGTTTAGGGATTTATATCACTTTGCAAAATGATATGAAGAGTTAAAATTTTGATTGTGAAATCAGTCATATGAAACAGTCAAATGACCTGTCCTAGAGAAAATGTATTGAGAAAGGCAAAATTCCAGAAATTTTATAATTTGATTATTTGGTTAAATTAATAAAATAAAAAAATTGCTGCATAAAAAACAAATGGAATGCACCCAAGTTGCATGCATCTACCCCAAGGAACCAGAAAAGCAGGGTTGAATGGATTGCCTCTCTTACAGCTTGTTATGTTACATATTAGTCCTATTTAGATCTTAACCTCAACATCAAACAGATTATCATCTCCTTAATTCAAATTGAGAAGAGTCTGATCCAGCAAATGCACCAGATTTTATCCTTCTTGACCACCATGTAATTACAGCAACGTGAAGAACAATTAATGAAGAAAACATATGAAGAAACAAAGAAGCTGTCTTCTACTGAAAAAGTTAGATTGTTACAACAGCACCTATTGTTTTATTATAATTACCCATAATGTGTCTCCACAGGTATGATACATACTTTTGACATTAAAAGTTTCTTAAGTGCTTCATTAAGTATTTTCGTGTATATTTATGTGGTTTCTCTCTGCCTCCTATACTTCAAGGAATGCAAACCAACTTAACTGAGGGGGGAAAACATGCCCATTAAATATAATAAAATGATTACAGTGAATTGACATTAAGATGTCACAGCTGTATAACTCATTCCTTTTATGTACTCCCAAGCTGAATTGTTTTATGACCAATCATAAACCTATTAAACTACTGGTAATAAAGGATTGTAATTAGTGATAAAATCTGGTTGCTTAGTGAGCCAAGACAGTCATCCTTACTTTCAATTTTTATTGAAAGTAATCAAGACAAAACCTTCAGCAATGTCAAAAAGCAGTTGGTGAAGAAGATACTCCTATTTTTAAAGCTCTGGTAACATTTAATTTATAGGCCTAAATGGCAACAATGGGGACAAATCCAGGTGTGTCCCAAACTCTATGAAAGAAGAGACAAGGATGGATATCTAAATGGGTGCTATTCTTTTTTGTCCCTTTCCCCCCCTTCTTCCCTGGCCCCACAAGAGGTTTTCTCAGCTAGACTTTTTCTGTATGTGTCCAATCCTGATCAAGAGGGATCAAATCCAGGGCCTGAAAGAAAGATGCAAATGAGGAACAGACTGTGAGGGTGTAAATTATTTATCTACCAAGAACTCTTTAAGTCCTCTTGGTGGCTTACCAAAGTGAATATAATATACCCTTTTAAAATAAAAATAGTCAATTTAGAATTATAACCACCACTCTAGCATCCAAACCAAACATACCAAAAATGTGATAAATGTAATTCAAAGTCCTGTGGAAAAGCTGAGTGTTTCTTTTTAATTTATTATTTTATTACTTTTTAAATTATGACAGAAAAACAAAACATAAGATAAAAATACACCCACTGTCAAAGAAAAAAATAGAAAGTGTTTTTTAAAGTTAAGGCAGAGTCCAATAAATTCTAAATATTATTTTTTGTTGTATAAGTCATGGTTTGTGGGTCCATTGGCATTCCTCTTTTGAAATTAAAATATTCTCCCATTGTCTAGGCAGGAACCTCTAATTCTTTATTCTACTCAGCATCTCCACATCAAATTGATTTATTGATAACCAAAATCTATAGCAACTAATAGTAGGAGGGTGGTTTTTTTTTTGTTTGTTTTTTTTTAGTTTCAAAGGGTTTAACAAGTTGTTGCAGTATCTCAAGCATCTCTGCTATAAGTATCTTAGAAGCAGAGAATATTGTTGACAGAAACATATTGTTAACAAATGTAACTGTAAATATTGCCATTGGATTATATCTGGTAAATAATATATCTCTATTAACACAGAGTATGTTAAAAATTTATCTTCATCATCTGTCAAGGAATTTTCTGGGCTTCTTTTTCCCTGGAAATCCCCAACTTTAATTCAAAATTCTGGGGAATAGAATTAGTCCCTTCTTTTCTCAGCCTTAGATTCAGAAACCTTTTGTTCTCTCCCCAGATATGAACCAACCAAAGCTTTTCTTTGTATTCAAGGAAGAGATAGGACCAAGGCAATCTGATTTTATCTCTAACTCGAGGGGGTGTAATAAGAATGTCTACAGGTTTCCCTAAGAGGATGGATATTAGGAATGTTTGAGTTCTACTTGTTGACAAGGGAAAGTTTTGTCAAAATGAATGGGAGATCTCCAAGAATGCAACAGTAATTCCTGCTTCTTCTTATAGAGAATTACTTGACAAGTGATACTCAAGCCAGTGTGACATGTACAACACACATTCCATATGGCTTAAAGTTTTTGTGTGTGTTTTTGCTGTTATATGGGGCAGAGAGTATGTCAGCTCTTTGTTATGATGAAAAAAATCCACATTGGGGCCAAACCACAATATTTTAAAAGTTTCTCTTGGAAAAGCTAGGTTAAAAAAAAAATAGCAGAGCTATTTAGATGTAGATGACTTTTTCAGCTATCCAACTGAATTTATACTTTCCTTTTTCCACACTAGGCTGAATGCAAGCACAAAAGGGTTGTAGAGTTAATCAGGGTATCATCCAATTCTTCTTAACATATTGTGCCGTGTTGTGCTTTGGCCTTCCAGAATGTTCTCTGCTTCACAGGTCATTCATAAGGTAGGTCCTGAGTATTCTGGTGAAAGTTGATAGTTTAGTTTTTTTAAAATGTAAATAAGCTTTCACTAGCTAAAATTCTCTTTCTTGGAGGAGGTTAAAAACAATTCTCTAATTTTATTTTGTCCTATGCAAAATTTATACATGGGGTGAGATGGTGTGGGGTAATGGATCCATTGTTAGAATAATAGCATGCAGAACATTTTAGCTTACTTTTATGTAAACAGGCTACTAGCCATTAAATCTGGCTAGCAGGAGAGGAGGGGCAAGGGAGGTTGAATTAAATAACATCCATTGCCTTCATTGCAACATATTTCACTCTGTGGTAATTGAGAGAGACAGAGCCTTAAGTACCAAACAATTAACCCACCGCTAATTCCCTTTCTATCATGCAACTTAAAGGAAACATCAAAGACACAACTCAGGTATCTTCTCTGTCATTCTTCACAACACTGACTTCTTGTCTGAACTGAACTTTTAAACCTATTATAATGGGCTTTCTACAACAAATATCATGCAGTAGGGAAACTATAGTAACCAATAATCTGTTTCACTTCAATGAAAACTATGTATCTGGATGGACAAGATTTGTATTAAACATAGGACTAAAAAAAGAAATAATAATGGCATCTGGATTTGGAAAAAAGTGGTGGGGAAGTTAAATGCCACATTCTGCCACAAACATTCAACCTTCCTAAGGAATAATGGCACAATAGGAGCAATTTAACATCCTTTTCACCACATATGTAGAAACATAATTTAACCTTGTACCCTAGTAAGAAGGCAATGGCTAACCACTTCTGAAAAACCAAGAAAACTACAGGGATTTGTCCAGGCAAGATTTTGGGAATCAGACACAACTGAATGGAAGAAAAACAAAAAGCCACATCAATAATATTAATCCATGTTTTTGTGAATGTAAAATTTGGGGGAATGTAAACGTATTCATAATCTCACATTTCAGATCTTCATGAGAAGATGTCAGACTTCCATGGATTTTTAAAGATGATTCTCATAATTACTTTAGAAGTGAGAATATATTAAACTCACATGAGGTAAATAACCTTAACATAAAATATTTCATTTGGCAATTGTAGAAAATTGATCATTTTTAGGATTGGAAGCATAATTTTTGCATGCATCTTCTAATCTTATTTGCTCTGACCTTTGGTGATTTCTACATGCGTGAATATTCCAAAACAGCAGAAATTTTAAGAATATGAAACACTGACTCATGCATAAATCAATTAATATAAATCAGTCATTAACTCTTGATTTGTATAAGCTTAATTCATCCCTTTATTAAAAATGGGCTGGTATTTCAATAAATAGTTCAAAGGTTTGCCAAAGATATATAAAATATTACATTTGTTTATTTTATGTAATTGAGATTTGGGACAATTTAAGCACCTAAAAATATTCCTGCTAAGTCAGACTAAAATTTATCTTTTTTTTTAGTCTTTCTGCCAAGATTGAAGCAAAGATTTTATAGTCTGAATTTAATAAGGCTATAGGTCTGTAATTGTTAACTTGCTGCAGGTCTGTATCCTCCTTCGGTATAAGTGTAATGTATGCTTCAGTCCATGTTTTGGGTATTTTTTTCTTTAACATAACTTCATTCATAATTTCTAATAGATGAAGATTCAGTATTTCCTGAAAAGTCTTGTAGAATTCCGCTGGTAAGCCATCTGGACCTGGTGCTTTTCCAACATTCTGTTTTTTTAAAGCTTCTGTTAATTCCATCATTGTTATATTCCCTTCTAGCATTGTTTCAATATCTTTAGGTATCTGAGGTAAATTCGCTTTCTGCAAATATTGCTTAATTTCTTCTTCTTCAATATTCTCTTGAAAATACAATTTCCCATAGTAATCTTGTATATTTTTCTTATTCTCCTCATTTCCATAGCATGTATGTCCTTCTTCATTTATTAGTTGGCTAATCCTTCTTGACTCTCTCTCCTTTCTCAATTTGTAGGCTAGCCATCTACCTGGTTTATTTGCATCTTCAAAGTAATTCTCCTTTAGCGTTTTTAATTTTTTGTGCTAGTTCTTCTTTTTCCATTAGTCCCAGTCTCTTGTTTACATTTGTTTCCATCTAGTGGTTGTCCATATTTTTGTAGCTCAGGTATATCTAAAAATGCATCTTCTGATACAATGTTCTAAGATAGCTATACTAACTTCTTTCCAAAAAAAGGTTTCTCTGCCCTTAATGATCTTGCCTGCTTCTGTATATTTCCTAGCTCTATTATATTCTTTCAAAGGTGGCAATTAGAAGATAGCAACTGGACAATATTGAATGTCTGAAAGATTTATATAAGAGCAATACATTGTTGGCAGTTTTATTTCAAGCCCCTTCTTTAATGATTTCTAGCATGGAACTTTCACTTTTCACAGCTGAGTTAACATATTCATAAAGCTTTCTTGTATGATTTCTTGCTAGTAAAGATTGTTCAGATCCCATCACAGTATATGTGAAGTTGGGTTTGTTTGCTCCAGAGAGCATCACTTTACATTTATATAAATTTAATCCTGCTTGGCGAATTTTAATTTTAAAGAGATCTTTCTAGAGTTCCTCACTGTCTCTTCTGGATTTCAATACCCTGAAGAGTTATTCACAAACATAGCCAACTCACTGCCTTCTCCTGGTGCCCTAAATATTTAAATTGCATTACCATCATATTGGTATTTAATTTCTTTATTAAACTCTTCATGATTAATGATAGGATACACCTAAATTTGAATCTAATCATTGTGCACATTCACTGGAAGCTGTATGTATGAACTTCAAGTATGTACTAAATAATGTTTCATTAGAGCTAATGTGAGAAAATATGGATGTTCTATTGATGAAGATACATCTGTGATGGCCATTCACACTTTGGAATCTTATTTTTGTGGCCAAATGAGCAGTAATACTACAGTACAATATAAACAGAACACTATTAAAAATAGATTGCATCACGGTTAAAACATTGAACTAGCACTGAATAGAACCATATTCAGTTATTAAACATTGATGGTCTTTGGAAAATTTTGGATCAGCCAATAATCGTTTAGCAATTACTACACACCCACCCCCCACAAATGTTATTATGGAGAAAATTGAAGGAGGTGCAACCACCAGGCAGAGCATAAACCTTTTTGGGTTACTCACAAATTCATCCAAAATTCAGGACTCTGTTAGCACTCTTTCAGATTGATAAATCTTGTCAGAAGTTATAACGTTTCATGAGCTACAGTTTTTTAGATAGATAGATAGATAGATAGATAGATAGATAGATAGATAGATAGATAGATAGATAGAGCATTTGTTTTTCTGATTCCAGCCTACATAGGCAGAAAGCTGGTAATGTATCCAAAAGAGGGGTAAGGACCTGCAAAAGTGGATATATTTCCTCTCTCCCCCCCAAAAAAAGTACATGGGGGGATCTCTCTTCTAAAGCAATGTATCATTTATTTTTCATTTATTCTTATTTTTGCTCAAATAATGCAAGCTCACAATAGTTGCCAAAGTAATTAACAAAAACAAAACAAAAAACACAGTATGATCCCCACTTCAATATCAATGTTACTCCCTCATTTCAAGTGACAAAAAGATCTGTACAAAATCATGAGTGGGAGAAGATTATCTTTCTTTCCTCCCCAAGAGATCAAAAGAGCTGTTTATTTTATTATTTTTTATCTTAAATGTATCCAGAGTTTTATGGGTAAATATTAAAGCACTTGCAGTTGGTCATGCTATAAGCTACTAGAAGAAAGTTAAGCTTTTGACGTTGGCTAGCTGAGATATCGGCTCTAAGCTGACAAGTAATTAAACCAGCATATCTGTAACAACTGTCATCTCTTATTTCTGTGCAACTTGGATGTAAACCAAAGGAAGGGAAGCCAAGCATGGGGCGGGGGTTGGGGGGGTGGAGAGGAGAAGAAGAAAGAGAGAAAGAAAGACTTTATATTACTGGGCAACTGCTGAGTATCTCCTGCTGAACAGTTTAGCAGACCTGGGCATTTAAAGGATTGTGAGAAAGATCAAAAGGGTCAAAGATCCCTTTACCAATTAACAGCAGTCAGAAGCACATCAAATAAGGTGTAAATTTGGGCTTTGCAGTTTTGAGTAAGCCAGGCATAAAATGCATTCTAATGCTCTTGAGTAGATGCAGCTTTGAGCCATGAGTGATGTCACCACTGCGCTAAAAGAAGCTTAATCACATTTAGACTGGCATGATGGAGCAGTCCTGGGCGCCGAGCTGTGAATGCTTGCTGCTCTTTTCACTTCTGATAACACCAGGAATTGCTATCCTTTCTACCTGCTCCAAAAGCATCTCTCTCTCTCTCTCTCTCTCTCTCTCTCTCTCTCTCTCTCTCTCTCTCTCTCTCTCTCTGTAAGAGAGGGAGAGGTTTAGATTTGGATTTAGTTACAAACACTCAGACACACATGCACATAAATACAAACCCCGAACACCTCTTTGAAATTCTACTGCTTTCTTTCTAAGCAATTTAGAAAAGGAGCTCCGGCAGGTTTTTCATTCTCTCTGGTTAATTGTTTCAAGAAAAGGGGAGAAATAATTAATATAGCTTGAGGTGGATGCACTGTTTAATTCAGAATTATGTAAATTATGGAAGAAAAAGAGGTGGCAATGGAGTAGTTTTCCTACGGACAAAGTTTCTTTTACAAATATCTTTCAAAAGGATTGTACAGTCCAACTACTGGTAAATAGGCAGTGACTACAGTAGTATCCCATTTATCTTGATAGTCTACAGATCAACAGCAATAATAATAATAATAATAATAATAATAATAATAATAATAATAATAATAATGACAAACTATATATGGTTATGGGGGCCATGTGGAGAACAAGTATGTCTTGTGAGTTATGGTAATGGAAAGGTATGCTGAATGGCGGAATCTGCTGTCTGGTTAAAGATTCCCCTTTGAAAGAAATATAAAAATCATAATAAAATCTTAACAACCGTAATCATAATAATTCCTTACAAAAGTACTTTTCATAATTGTTCCCTCTTATATGAAATTAGGTTTACATAAATTAGGTTTACATAAAGTAGGTTTGGACTACAAAAATTCTGATGAACACTAGATGGCAGAAAAGATAGAAATAAAATAGAAAATGATGACTCTATGCTGCCATTTAATGATGATTCTGAGTTTTGCAGCCCAGTTAAGAGGTATGGAGTGAGAAAGATGGTCAGCATGAAAATAATGACATTTTTGTCTGGAAGTTCAGTCATGGCAACTAGACTTCTTTTCTTTTTTTGGTTTGAAACTTATTGAGCATGACTAAATAAACCACTACACACCACTCAGTTGTTTTGCTTTGTTACTTCTACCAGTGGAAGTGTGTAAAGATAACAGGAGTTTCCATTAATGCATCCATTCAATATTTTGTGTGAAGAAAGATTCCACTTTATCAGCAATACTATTGGGAGCAAAGATCAACAATCATTTATTTCCTGATGACTAGGCAAGGAACAAGTTAGGGACCTAAGTCTACATATAGAATGATTATAGAAATGTATGAATTGGTCCACAAGCAAATACACAACCACATATATACAAAGGTATGGATGCTGTATACTTAGAGAGCATCATTCCTCTGTGTTCCATCGAATAGTTTTTCAGGCAACTTAGACTTGAGACAGCAACTTGTCAATCCTGAATATCAAGAGCACATGTTGTAAGATCAGTTCTTTCCAAGTTAATACCCTCCTGATCTGTAGAAATATAATGGCCGCTAATTCTGGGTATTCTGACAATTGCTGCTCTAACATTTTTGAAGGACACCAGTTGGGTGACTATTTGGTGAAACTGCAATGTAATCATAAGAATACATAATAAGAAGATTTCAACAAGATTTGGGTTGTTACCATTTTTTAAAATTATCCTGATTAATCTATACAAAAACCTGCTGAAAAGTTTGTGTATTTTATTTACATTGTGTAAATTACTGATTGTAGTCCCTACTCTTTTAAAGCTGGAACAATACAGGAAGTCCTCGAGTTACAACCACAGCTGAGCCCAAAATGTATGTTGCTAAGCAAAACATTTGTTAAGTGAGTTTGCTCCATTTTACGACATTTCTTTCCACAGTTGTTAAGTGAATCATTGTATTTGTTAAGTTAGTAATCCAGTTGTTAGGTGAATCTGGCTTCCCCATTGACTTTGCTTGTCAGGAGGTTGAACAAGGTGATGACGTGACCCTGGGACACTGTAACATGTCATAAATATGAACCAGTGGCCAAGCACCTGAATTTTGATCATGGAGGCGGTCGTGCTGCAACGGTCATGTGAAAAATGGTCATGTCACTTTTTTTCAGTGCCACTGTAACTTTAAACTGTCACTAAATGAACAGCTGTAAGTCGAGGACTTCCTATACTCTTTGATTCTATAGCTCCATAATGAAGGTAGTTGTAGGATGTTGCTTGAAAGACATGCTTTTCAGAAGGATGCTCATACATGTCATTTTTCAGAATGACATTTTGAAAAGAAGCAACCTGGATAATTTTGATGTAGACTAATGTGTGGATCAGACTCCTGCAGACACTGCAAATCCTTAGATTTCAGGATGCAACCAAATGACATCTCCAAAATTTTAGGATGCAACTCAAAACAGTACCAAATAACATCTCCAAAAGTTTATGTTAGGATAAAAATAGTTTAAAATGCATGTATTTTGTGGGGAAAAAACTATTAAATTGCATTCTTAGATGTTACTTAATTTCATATTTAGGTGTTTTTTTAATTACAGAGTAATTTTAAAACAAAACAGAAAGGCTTTATAAAGGATTTCTAAATAAGACAAACAGCAAGCAGCCTAATGTCCCTTCTCTCACTCATCGGATTATGTATCTTCATATATTTTGGTCAAATAACATCACCAGGAAGTGAGTTCAAAATCTCAGTTAGATACCATTCTCACAGAGAATGACAAAAACCTCCAGAATTGAAAAGCGACTCTTTCCAGAGCGAGGTGGGGGAAAAGCAGTAATTAAAATCTTAATGGGGCTATTGTCTTTGGAAATCTCAGCTTTCATTTGAATTCATCAACATACCAATAGTTACCAGGGGCCTACATAAAGGACTTCCCGTAAGTGCCATGTTTCACATAACTGAAATGTGTAACTAGTAATTGTGCTGGTTTGAGGAAAATAATTCTATCAGTTCTCTTACAAGAGTGTTGTGTGTGTGTTTGTGTTTACTGAAATATTGTGTGCGGGGTGTGTGTGAAATAGCTTGATCTGTGAGACATTATAACCACACACACACACACATACACAAAAAGACCAGCTAGTGGCTGGCATAGCTACATTGTGTTTTGAACAACAAGTCAATGTAGACAGAAGTAAATGACAGTTAATTACAAATTACATTATGGATGGGGTTGTGAAGGCCTCGTGGCTTGAATAATAAATAGGCCCTCAGGCACTCACCTGCCTGCAAAGGAGCATACAGAGGCACAGGCCGGGGTGCAAGACAAGTTTCAAACAAGCTGCTAAACACAAAAGCTTATTGGATTACAGAGCTTTAGGAGAAAGCATTCAGATCTCCAGCAGCAACTGGGTTGAAGGGATTTCTAAAGGATGAATTGCTATTCACTGTAATTTTTTGAATACTGTTCTTTGGGTGCAGGAAAGAAAACAAATTCACTTTCGCACCCCACCCCCCCCCAATATTAGAAGGGGAAACCTAATTCTATTACAAATGCCCTTTAGAATACATGACTTGAAGAAGGGCGAGGCAGCAGAGTCCTGGAAATCTAATCTCTTTGCAAATTAGAAAGATTATGTGGAGTGTTTTTGGCTCCTCTTTTCAACATTCAGTTGACAAATCAGGATGTCACATGTCCTAAAGATACTTTTTGAAAATAAATAAATAAAGCAATGTTGTTGTTTTTTAAAGTTACTGACTGGTTATATGAAATTGTAGTCTTGATCAGAAAAGTCTGCTCCTTTGAACTTTGGAATATTTGCTTCTTAATATTGTATTCAGGTTTTTAGAATTTTAATTCTAAATTTACTATAATTGCAAAAAAAAAATTAGACAATGTCTGAAATAATTAATGTTAGAATTAGAGCATTGAAAAGACCTTGGCTTTTCTAATTCACTAAAGCAATTTCTATTCATTTAGTTGAGCTAAGTGCTTATTGTTAAAGACAAAAGGCCCAACAGTTTGACATTGAGCTCATTATGTATGTTTGAAACATTCTGCAATTCAAGGCCACACCACATGCTATAAAGCACAGGGCTGGTGGATTAAAATTCAGACCACACAATTTCCCTGAATAGCTTTCCTTTTAAACCTGATTAAAACTTCAAAACAAAAGCACATCAGTAGGGCCTGGATGTGTCTGTGTTCTATGCACACATCGTTTGAGAATATTTTCTTGCACTCATTATGGCAAAAGTGAATCAAATATTCTTATGCTCTCTGCCTGGAGTGACTGCATAGAGGTAAGTCCTATTGATTTGTGCAAGACTTGAAAGGCATTTTAAAACTAGAATCTTTCAGTAACAATCTATCATCCAGTGACATACATTTAAGTGGCATTGATTTCAATAGGAGGTTAATTCATATAGCTGGACATACGATGTTGCCATTGAGCTTAAATAAATAAGACTGTAAGCTTTAAATGAAACTTCTCAACAGTAGAACACATGATAAAGCTCTTGGCATGTTCTTTATGTTGCAGGTGGAAGATTGGCTAAATAATCTTCCATGACATACATGTGACAAAATCCCTATAAAGAAAGGAAACATGTCAGAGATATGCAGGAAGTTGCTTATATATAACAATCTTAAAAGGTTCAGACCAAAAGAAGTTTTTTTTAATTGGATGCTTACTTTGTGCAGACAGAGTCTTTACTGACAAATCAGTTGCAAAAGATTTTAATTAGGGTCTAAAAGTGAAGGAAATCTTATATTTTCTGCTGTTTACAGAATACTGCAATTTTGCTAGGAAAAAAATGGCATTTTTCAGAATAGATGGCACTTATTTTAAAAGGTATGCTCAGTATTTCCTATAACCTATAACCATTGAATTGACCTTAATGTGGGGTATGGCCAGTGTGATATAATTAATAAGGTACTGGATTAAGAATGAAAACATACCCTCCTTCAGCCTTAGAAACTGACTTTGAACTCGCTCTTTCTTTTAACTGCAACTACTTCACAGGATTGCTGTGAGGAAAAAAATAGAAGGAAGTATGTTTGCCTGTATGCTCCTGAATGTAAACATCTGATAAATAATACAATAATTTATACTTAATTAATTTAATTATTCCAAATAATTGTGCCATTTGATATGGGTTACTTGTAATAAAAAGTACAAGAAAAAAAATGTAGTTTTTTTTTTCCTCCAGCAAGTTTGAATCAAAACTGAATCAAAAGATCTTTTAAGACGTGTGATAGCACATTAAGACATTGTCACTGCAATCGTGAGAATGAGGATTGCCCTTAGATCCACGCAGTGGCACAATGCTTCTTTCTGAGTAAAAATGACTGAAAACTAACTAAAGCTAAACTTCAAAATGGTATAGAGCACAAGAGACTGAAAACATCTCCCTGAAATAATAGTTTGAGTGTGAGAGATGCTCTTGAGAAACATATACCAAAGATTTAGAAAACATAAAACTCGGTCAAATATATACACATAATATAGAAATACTCCTTGTATTTGATCATAAGAATCTTCAGATATTTCAGTTCAATTCTCTAGCAGCATTTTTTTGTTTTGTTTCTTGCCAACCTTATCAAGCTCCAGCCAGGATCAAGGTAGCCTTTTTTTTTAAAAAGTGCCCTAAACTCAAAGCTTTATAGATTGCACTATATCAACCAATCAGTTCCAAGAGTAGGTTGATTCATCTCTGAATTAAATACTAGCTTATGAGTTTTACTTGCTACCAGAACCCTAAGTATTATCTCTTAAAGACGCTTCTTTGATATCTGTAAGAATTACTGCCAGATTAATATAATTATGACTGTAACCTAAGCGTATCTAAATTATTGGCCCATATAGTAAAATCACACATATTTCTTCCTTGTGTTAGAGATTTTTGGAGAGCTATCATATGAGTGTTTGTCCAATATTATTCCTATATCAATCATTTTTAGAGATTGAACTTTTTTCAGGTTTAATAATTAATCTTAATAATGAAGATATTCCTTATAATTTAAATCCTTTAAAAAATATTCATTATCTTTATTCTATGAAGAACTTTTTACTCTACCTTTTATCTTGCAGGTAATAAACAAAACTTGAACATGTGCATTGTGTTATTTTTCGTCACTATATAGAGGTTACTTGATCACGATTTTCCAATAGCTAAAACATACTGAACAAGTGGTGAACATGCCACCATTTCATAACCAAGCAAGGAGAGGAAGCCAAGATTTCTTGAACCAAGTCCAATATTTGATCCATTACACCTGCTGACTAGCCAAGAGTAATCCCAGAGGTCATAATTACTTATAATAAACTCATTTTGAGCAGACAAGAGCTTTAGCATATCTCATTCAAAATCTGAAAAGGAGCATTTCTCACGTGTAGATAGGACTGGCAATCTTGAGGGATTGGGGGTTCCTGTCCACATGGAGAAGCTGCACAGAGATAGGGGGGTTCCTGTCCACATGGAGAAGCTGCACAGAGATAGTAAGATATATGTGCATGTCTTTTTTCAGATCTTTGGGCATGGACCCACTTCCTCTTTCTCTTACACTTCCACTGTATAAGATCTGAAAGTGGCAGATAGAATATGAATGTATACAAAGATCATTAAAAAAATGGGTAGAAAGTTTTTTGTTTTTTTTTAATGCATGAAGCCTTCAGTGAATATGGCCTTATGATCTCAGAGATATTATTAGCACTAGCAACCATCTGGGAATTCCCAGAAGTCAAAGGACTGTTTCCTGTTTTGATTTTGGGAGCCATGAGATGGGTAGAAATAGTTTCTACCTAAGAGGAAGGGAAAAGACTATCTTTGCCACAGCAGAGTAACTCTGAACATACTGACAATGAGACTGGCAATCCATCATGTCATCAGTCCTGTGACAGATGTACCCTGTACCTTGTCTCTGTATGTGTGCATAGAGGATACTCAGAGGCCAGGAGGCAAGGGACACTTAACCCTACAAGCTTCATGTTCCTGCTGTGCTTCAGACAACCTCTGTCATGTATGAAAAGCCTAAAGAATGACAGTAAATCTATACAAACCTGTGCAATCTACTATCATGACAACCACACACCATGTAGCCTTATAACACTATTAAACTGCATCATGACAGCCATGTAAGACAAGACCTTTATTATGTGTCTTGTTGAGCTACTTAAGGGAGAGTTGGAAATAACAGCATGGGTAGCTTTTCAAAGTCAGGAAAATTAACAGAAGGATGCAGCTTAAAATCTCTTGCTAGAGCTGATTAGTTCACTTCCACGTCCACCACAGGCAATCTATGAAAGAATTACATAATTCAAATTCCATTCAGATCTACATCCTATTTTTTCCCCCAACCCTTTGGAAAAAAAGAGTCAAAAAGCCCTTCCTTCTTTGCCATTTATACATAGATCACTAAAATATCACCCTTGATTCAAACCAGCTCTTTTATGACCATTTGGAGGGGTTTTTTTTTGTCATTACTTCCTTTAGCCTCATTTACTTTCAGCAACAAAGGCAAGTGATGGTGATGAAATTCTGCAGAGAAGACTCTCCTAAGCCTTGGTAGTTGTGGGCAAAGCTGGAGAAGGGGAATGGAAGAGAGCAGCTGTGGGAGAATTGTATTTCTTGAGCTCCCCAGTTTTAAACATTCTGGACATGGTTATACCAATTCAGGACAGCTGGACTTCAGAATGTTTCTGGAGATGTGTTGTTCTCAGGGGCTTTAGATCCATCACTGACTCTACCTGGAACATAATGTTATGAACATCCTCCAGCTGCAAACTCTCATGGGTTGTACACAGGGGTGGGATTCAAATTTTTTAACAACCTGTTCTGTGGGCGCGGCTTAGTTGGTGGGCGTGGCTTGGTGGTCATGTGACTGGCTGGGCGTGGTCAACTCAACATCACTCACATTGAGGCACACATCTCCTCACCTGGCGTCTCATGACTGTGGAGATGCTGCAACAGTTGTAAGTGTGAAAAACGATCATAAGTCACTTTTTTCAGTGCCATTGTAACTTTGAAAGATCACTCCACACAAGCAAAGTACCAGCAAAGGAGGAGGGAAAAAACTCCAAAGAAGTTCCTGAGACAGAAAGTCTAGTCCTGCCAAGAATGTAATAAGGGTTAATGGAGAGGCAGTTTCTGTAAGCAACACCAGAATGTTTCCTTTCTGCCTTTCTTACAGGATTAGGCCAGTAATTTCTTCTAACAACCGGTTCTCCAAACTGCTTAGAATGTTAACTCCTGGTTCTAGTGAATAGGTGCAAACCTGTAGAATCCCACCCCTGATTGTACAGCAGTGAGAACACAGCTTTTCGCAAGAAGACCTCTAACCCTCTTCCTATAGAGGTAGATGCTTGTGGCATCCAATGGTCTTGGTGCAGCATTTTGAAGAGTTTAGACTTGCTCCATGGCTCTGCTATATCTAGATTTTGCTAGTGATGTCAAGCTACTCTTTTCAAGACAATCACATTTCTTTCATTTTAACCTTTGCAAGCTACTTTTAATAATTTCTCAATACAGTTCATGTTTTCATGAAACAGGGATCATCCTACAAAATAATCACTGTACTGTTTAAATATTTTTTAAAAAAAACCTCAGGGTTTTATAGTAAACATTAAAGCAATTAAATAGCACCAGCTTAAAGCAATAGAGAGCAATACACCTGTTAATTAAAAGTACCTAAAACAATTGAATGGGTTCAGAATCTCCAGATATTAATATCTATCTGAAAACCAGCCAAGAAGACAGGTTCACCACCATCAAAAAGATATCTTTCTCTCTTTCTCTTTCTTCTCCCTCCCCCCCCCTCTCTCTCTCTCCCTCCCCCCCCCCCCATGCCTATTGGCTGGCCTAGAGAGGGGTGATATTAATAGGTATCAAAGGAATATTTTGTCCAACAAACTAGACAGAAAACAGGTTGGAATGTATCCAAATCATCTTCATCATGTAAGATTTCCTGGTTGCAAAGTCATCGCTTTGCCCCATGTCTTATTTGAGACTGAATAGCAGATAACTCAAGATAGCTTGCTATAAATTGTTCATTCTTTTACTTAGTCTTATCTACTATCTTTTATACCTCCATTGGGAGAAGCATTAATCACTACTGGGTCCATACAGCAGACTCACATGTAAACTGCTAACATTTTCAAGCTACACATGTTGAACAGTATCCATTACAACATACCTGCTGCCCTCTCCTTCCCCTTCCCCTTTGTGTGTGTGTGTGTGTGTGTGTGTGTGTATGTGTGTGTGTGTGTGTGTGAGAGAGAGAGAGAGAGAGAAAGGGACAATGCAAGAACTCAATTCAACGAATCGCAATAAAAGGAAATATTATTTATTTTATTTATTTATTTTATTTATTTTTGTCAATTGCTTACAATAGATATAAGTAAAAACATAGTTATGAATACATGGATACATATAAGAAAAATTAAAAAAAATAAAAGAAACAAGAGGACAGGGACGGTAGGCACGTTGGTGCGCTTATGTACGCCCCCCTACAGACCTCTTAGGAAAGGGGTGAGGTCAATAGTAGACAGTCTAAGGTTAAAGTTTTTGGGGTTTGGGGAAGAAACCACAGAGTCAGGTAGAGTATTCCAGACATTGACCACTCTGTTGCTGATTATTTGAAATGCCAGGTGTCAATAGCTTTTTTGAAGCCTAGCAGGGACTGGCACCATATTGATCGGGATGGGGGGTGGGGCTGCTCTCCTATCTATGAGAATCACAACTGAAAAGACTCCTAGAGATATTCCTTGAGAGAAGACACACCAAAGGAGTACCTAATCTTATTGATCCAGCAGAACCAACTGGGAAAAGGTAGCCCTGAAGACATCTGGGTGCTGAACCATGGAGAATTTTAAAGGTGATAATCAACAATTTGTATTTCATCTGGAAGAGGTTGTTCTGATTCTATTGTCTCTGGTCTGCCTCACTATTAACATTCAGACCAGAAGAGATGAGAATAGGTGCTATTTTTTCCAAAATATATTGCAAATGTCTATAATAAATTCACACTGATGATTGTAATCAATCAAAGCAAATTATTCCATCCACAAATGAGACCAGATAATGAGTGCAAAAGTAAAAACATGCCTTCAAGTAGAATAGCAGCCAAAACAATAAATATGAGATGTATATTGACTTGATTGGATATTTTATAGTCATTTGTTCCAGTGCTTCCAAATAAGCCAATTTTGAGGTTGCTATAGGGCAGGGGTGTCAAACTCAAGGCCTTGGATGTGTTTAGTGCTTAGATCCTGCCCATGGGGCTGGCCTGGAAATAGCAAAGGACCGGCCCACTGTGCTAGTGAAAACAGGGCATGGGAGCCCACAAGTGCCCCCCCTCCGTTGCCCTGTTTTCCACCTGGACAGCCTCCTGCCCACCAAAATGGGGCATGGGGGGCCCTCCTGCAGCCCCCTTGCACCCCCTTTTGGCCAGCAGGATGATGCAGGAGGATGTTCATCCCATCTCCTCCACCCCACCCCCTAGGTGGCCTGCGGAGGACAACTACATTACTGATCTGGCCCTCCAAGAAATCCAGTTTGACACCCCTGCTATAGGGCTACCTTATCTGGCTGATAAAAGATGCTGTTGCATAATGGTACAGAAAAGTTTTTGCTGCTGCCATCTAGTGGGTATCTGGATCTTTTCAGCCCAGATAGAATTGTTCCCATTCAGGATTCAGTCAGTGATAGTTTCAGTCAAACTAGCAACTTGGTTGGGTACAACTCCAAGACACAATTCCTTAAAATCACTTGCTTTTACTTTTGCCCAGAAAGGTTCTCTTGGATAAATAAAGACAGAAACACTAATTAAATAGTAATAAAGTTAGTTCATGTATATGTAAGGAGAAGATCTTTCTGCACCTTGATGAAATTAACATACATTTAAATAGTAATGAAATGACAGAGACCAGAGAAGAATATCAAGGACCACATTCAAACTGAGCTGCGGCCCTCTGAAAGAGATTCATTTCCAGGGACAAATGACATAATTATGATACACCTTTCCTTTGCCAGACACATCTCAAAAAAGTAAAAATTGGAGAGATTTTATCAGTGTAATAATATCTTGTAAAGAATAATGTATTCCCTTTGGGCTGAAACTAACTCATTCTAGATAGCTCTTCTGTGCCCAAAGCTACAAATGGCAAGTATTTAGTTTAATACAATTTTAGAAATTTCATTTCCATATAACTATTTTCTGTGAGCCGATGGTATCTCAATTATTAGTAAAAACTCTGTCCACCACATCCTGTTCTATTTGATTTTTGATTAGAATGTCTCCATAAAGATTTTTAGATAGATAGGTAGATAGATAACAATAAACCTTTTAACTATGTCTAACATGTCTATTATGTCATTCATCAATGCTAAAAAGAGAGCCTTATTTTGCTTATTTCTTCCTACTAGGACCTCTCTTTCAAGTCCTCTTTTAGAATGATGCCTAGGAAAAAGCAACAATGCTACAGGTAGTTCTTGCTTAATGACCATTTGTTCAGCAACCATTTAAAGTTACAACAGTACTGAAAAATGGGACTTACAATTGGTCCTCATAGTTGCAGCTGCTACAGCATCTCTGCAGTGATTTGATCACAATTTGAGTGCTTGATTAACACTCATAATTACAAAATCATAGCATCATGATTTTCAACTTTCCCTGCACAAGCAAAATTGGGAAAACCAGCAAGAAGGCAGAAACTGGGCCATGCAAACAAGTGAAGCAGGATGCAGGTAGTATATAAACCAACCCCCTTCCAGAGAAAAACCTCTCTCCACGGAACCAGTCCCTGGTACCCAAAAGGTTGGGGCCTCTGCATTAGAGCACCTTACAGAAAGGGCGTTATCCCAGAGATGTTGCAGAACCTGCTTGATGAATTGGGCAAGAAGGTCTCTGAATCAAATAATGATAACTTGGCAGATTTCTTTTTCTTTTTTAAAGAAAGGAAGAAAGACTTGTAAAGATGAAATGAAAGAAGAAGTTAAGAAGATTGAGGAAACAGTGGGTCTAGTGACAGGAGATGTACAACAAATTAAAGTGGAAATTTGGGGAAGCAAGATAGAAGTTGTAAACAGAGAGATGGAAAAATGTAGTATTAGAACTGAGAGAAAAATAATTCTGTTTGAGATTCGGAGAGATTCACAGTATTTTGGTGAAGACCTTTGGTGAGTAAAGGTCTTTCATTTCATTTTTTAAATGAAATGAAGAGGATAAATATGAAGGAACTGAAAAGGTTATAGGATAAATCTGAGATTTGTGAAAGTAAGAAATGTTCCAAGGGATATCCTTTTTCAGGAAGAAGACTAGAGACCAGCTTACCTCTTCCTGCCTATATAGATGTGAGTCCTGGACTCTGTAAGGTTCAAACAACCAAACAAATTTCACATGTGGGCTCTTATCTCAATTTATTGGTATTCATTGGCAAAACCTTGTCTCCATCTTGGGAGTCTTGGATCTAGCATAGTTTATCAGCATTGAGTTTGTAATTATCAGAGCCCAGCTGAGATGGGTGGGCCATGTCATCAGAATGATTGACTTCTAGACGTCTTGCCAATTGTTCTATGGTGTGCTGGAGTCTTAGGAAGAGTTCTCAAGGTCAACCCCATAAGCACTATACAGACACTATGAAAGAAAACTTATGACACTGTGACATCCAGCCAAGGAATTAGAAGCTGAAGCTGCCAGCAGAATTTACTGGCAAGCCCTGTGCTATGAAGCCTCCACTGGCTTGGAAGACAGGCACCGCCAAAAACTTGTGGAAAACCATGACCAACATCAAATAATGATGTTCACAGATACTATAACAATTGACTTCCAATGCCCCCACTGTCCTGGGCCTGCTTCCAGATTGGAACTGCAGAGCCATCTCTGTGTCCACAGATGAACTGCACAACAGAGTGTCTTCTTCAAACCCAAAGATTTGTAAACCCATATTATTATATAATTGTGTATGCCACTAAGTCTCTTGCAAAAGAGATGGGTGGCTATATAAATGTAATTTAAAAAATACACTTTAAAAAAAATAGTCTACCCTGCATCCCTACAAATGTCAATGGACACAGCTATCTTGTGGCAAACATCACAAACTCACCTAAGTGGGTTTAGAGCAATCTTTCCCTCATAAGTCCCTCCAGAAATATTTGAACTGTAACTCTAATTAGCTCCATTTAGGATGCCAAATATCATGAATGCTGAGGCTTGTACTTCAAAACAATCTGAAGAAGTCTAGCATAGAGTGTGACACCGATGGGGAAAGAAATTGTTTTATTGGCTTAGACCACTGTCTTGCTGCATATAAAGAAGTCACAGAAATGGACTTCCGGTTTGAGCTTCTTCGGCGACAGACCGAAACCTCATCTCTGCAAGGCTTCAATCCGTGCTCGCCACTGAAGCGCCCCGAGATGGCTGGTTTCAGGGCTAAGCCACCCGTAGAGGTGGGGAAGAAGGGGAAGACTGCCTTCAGGGTCGAGGAGAGCCGCATCTCTCCTCCCCAGCTGGCCATTACTCCCTTTCCCGAAGGCGGTTGTAGCAGTGGTCAGAAATGGCCACCACAAAGAAGAACTTGACCGGAAAAGAATATGCAGGAGGAAGATAAGAAGAGAAAGTTTTGGTTGACCGGATCAAACAGCAAAAGCAATAAATAAGGTACCCTGGAATTGAAACTATTAAAAAAAAACCAATAACATTGTTCCCTAAGAAGATTTTTAAGCTGCGAAGGAGAGAGAAAAGAGAAAAGATTTGGTTTTTTTCTCTCCTTTTCCTATACTGACAGCTAAGAGACTTAAGCAAGAAATTGGGAAAAAAAATCCATTTTGACATTAATAGGCATTTAATGCTGAAAATAAAAAGTCAAAGGGATAATAAAGTTTTCTGGATAATCAAAAGCTTTTGAAAACAGGTAAGGAGAGAAAAAGAATAAAAGGGCAGGATCTGGAAGGGAGGAGACTGCCTGGAATTATAAACAACTTACAGTAAAATCTTAACAAGACTTCCAAAAGATACATTCTAACTGAAATATTGTAACAAAAACCCCAGGAAGAGAAAATGGAAAAAGAAATAATGGGACTATTTGGATTACTTGATGATTTCTGGATTTTTGGTTATTGTATTTGAATGACTAAAATCAACTGGGTGGTTGTTTAAAACTGTTTAAAATGGCTCCACTTTTAGAAAAACTGAAAATGGAACTTTAAAAGTAGAAAGAAGACTCACAAGAAGGGAGAAGCTCTTTTGGCTTCGTATTTCAGTTTTTGGAAATGGAGATTTGGAACTATGAGAAACAACAAGAAATGCCTGCAGAACAAGAAGATTACGACAAAGAAGAAGCCATCTTTAATGAACAAGTAATCTTAGCTGGGAGGAAAGGGGGGAAAGAGAATGGAAAGTTTAAGATCAGGAAAAACAATTCCAAAAAAGAAATAGAGTGAAAAATAAGGAAAAAATCAGAAAGCAACAGAAGAGGGAAATGCAGAAGAGAGAAGTAGAAGTAGAGAGACAAGGGAGTAAAAAGGGGAGTGGGAGAAGATGAAAGGGAAGAAAGAAAGGAAAAGAAGTTATAAAGGACAGAAACAAAATATAGAGAAACAGGGCCTATTTAGAGATTATGGGTGAAAATTTAATGGAAAAAGGGATTCTGCAAAAGTACATAAGATAGTATTGTTATATTAGAAACAGAAATAATTTTAGAACATATGAAACGATGTATGATTAAAATGTTTGATAAAATAGCTATCATAATTCAGTGGAATGCTTGTCAATAAATAAATGTAACAAAATGAATATTTAATGATTTACAAAACATATGTGAAGAGAAATAAGGGAAAAATTAATTTTTTAAGGAAGTATGATATTTAATTGAAAAGAAGTGTTAAAGATGTTAAGATTTTAATGATTATTAATGATAGAGCTGAATTGAAATGGAATGAGGGTTTATAATTACATATATTTATCATCCTTTCTTTTTTTTAAAGAATATAGCTGTGTATTATAAGAATGTACCAAGCAGAATTCGATTCGAAGTTATATATTATGCATTATATTGAAGGTCATAACCTTAAGGTATATACTGAAGTTTAAATAAGAGTTGAATGGATGTAATTAAAAGATATAAAGGTGTCATACTCCAATTAGTAACTACAGGAGAAAATTTGTTTAATGAGAAAAGATAATATGAAATTGAAACAGAACAGACAAAAGTATAAATATAATGATTTGAATTGAGATGAAACAATCAAAATAAATTGAGAAAATTAAAAGAGGGGGGAAAACTATATAGAAAATGTAGAATAGTATAAGATATGGAATAGAACACAAAAAGGAGCATGAAATTGAGTTTTGTGTCTGTATAAAGAAGTTCAACCCAGGACCATGCTATTTTCAAAAAGATGTTTTATTTGTATTTTGTATGTGTGAAAATCCAAATAAAACTTTATTAAAAAAAAAAAAGTCACAGAAATGGTTACCTCTGGTGCCCCTCACTCTGTGTTACAGGGATCATTCTTGTGGTTCTGATAGAGATAGATGAGTCTGTTAATGATTTTGGATCCTGTTTCAAAGCAGTAGTACCGGGGTCCCCTCCCCAACCTGTGGGCCTCAGCCCACTACTGGGCCATAGCCTATTCTCAACCGGGTTATGTGAATGGCTGGCTGGTGCATGCACAGCCTCACTTATGCAACTATAGGGTTTTTTGTGGCCCCACTCATGCAACCAAAGGGGGCTCATGCATACCTGCAGACACACCTGCCCTTACTGACAAAACCATCCCCTCCCCCCATGCTCCAGGACACCAACCCAGAAAGGTTGGTGAATTCTGCAGTAATAGGTTACCCTGAAATTGTAATTGGGTTCTCAGATTCCGCTACTAGAGCCCAATGAACCTGCAGATGTGTAACCTGTAAGCCAGGAGCTAACCCAGATCTAGTGTCAATGCCAAATCCTGACCCTGTAAACCTGATCCCACACCACTGCTGGTAACCAGAGACTGAACCTTGTTATTTTGTTTGAAATCAAGGCTTTTATTACAGATTTCCTACATTTCCTCACACTGCTTGGAGATTCCTGAGGACAATATATGCTCACGGATACATTTTAGGAAAAGAACAAACTGTATATATACCTAGGTCAGTTTAATCCTGTTTTCTGAGTGCAGTATTTAACAGAACGGTTTGGTTTTTTTATATCCTAGTCAACTAAATGCTTACATAATATTATATATACTAGAAACATACTATATTTCATCCCATTCCCCCCCCCCCACAATATATGCCATGTATGTCAAGCTGCACAACAGCAACTAGAACAAAGCAGCAGATGGTAATATATCATGCACGTCGAAGCAATTGTAATGCTTTGCATGGAGAAATTTCCTTTCCACACAATTAGCACCTTTTGTCTGAGTCAGGACAGTGTTGCCACTATTAATTTGCCTGCTTACAGTAAGTAACCTTGAGTACCACCCTGTCGCTTTCACTTCTCCTCACAAATAGATTGTTATTTGTTGCAGATCTATTCTGGGACAATCCTTAATTTCTGCTACCTGGCCCTGTTCAAACATTGACCTTATTAGCATTTGGAGCAGTGGTGGGATTCAAATTTTTTTACTACTGGTTCTGTGGGCGTGGCTTGGCGGCCATGGCAGGGAAAGGATACTGCAAAATCCCCTTCCCTCCTCACCCCACTAACCTGCTTTCCAGCTCCATTCTCCTGTGCAATACAACAAAAGAAGACCCAGTCGATCAGCTGGGACTTGGGAGGCAGAGAATAGATGGGGGCAGGCCAGTCAGAGGTGGTATTTGCCAGTTCTCCGAACTACTCAAAATTTCTGCTACCAGTTCTTCAGAACTGGTCAGAACTGCTGAATACCACCTCTGGTGTGCAGAATCTAATACGGGGTATAATGGAAGCTCTTAAGGGCTCCTTGCCCTTTTACACAATGCTTGCAGGAGAAGAACAAAAGCACAGTCTTGAAGTCTACCTGGATACTTCTTTCCTGTAAGATGGGAGAGACAATGAGAAATTGGTTCATCATCAAGTAATAGACTATCAGGAAATCACCAGGCAACTAAAAAAGTAAGAACACATCTTTTCAGTTTCAAAATACACATCCTAAAGTTTTGTCAGGAGTTCATTCAAGGCATGCAATTTTATCCACACCTCCCCTTTTTTTTTCTTTTATAAGGTGTCTGAAAAAGGAGTCCTTGTTCATTTGCAAATAGGCATGAGGCCAGCTTGCTGTCTCTCTCTGTTAATAAGATGAAGCTGTTCATTCAGGCTTCCAAATATTTTTAAGTAAATTGGTTTTGCCCAGGAGTTGCTTTCACTCGGTAACTTGTTCTTCCCCTATCCAGACCTTTGAAATATTATTTTAGTCTAGAAATAGCTGCCATGTGGGCTATCATTCTCAAATGATTGTCTGGGTCATTTGAGGAACGTTTAGAATAGGATGTACAGTATTTCTCTTATGTATTTCGTTTGTGTGTATCTGTTGGCAACAAGGAGGGAAGTTTTCCAATCGTGGTCGTAAGTCAAAATGCAATTGGTGATATGTTCAGTCAGTAGGAAATGCACTGGTACTGTTTCTTTTTCACATTTTTATGAATGATCAATCAATACATCCACAGAAGAAGCTTCTTGTATGCTGACTAAGCCATAGCCATGCATGCAAGGGCATTTATCCAAATTTAAAAAGGTGCTAACAGCAGTGTTGGAAAAATTATTCTACTGCCAGCCAATTTATATCAAATGCAAATAATATATAGGTCATCCTCTTCCATTTGCAAGCTAAAAATCAATTTGGGAATTGAATATCTACCATGAAGGTAGAATCACAACAAAACCCCAGTCTACTGTAATTCAAAGTGATTTAGGATTGAATACTTTTATTTCATTCCTTCAGTATTATTAGTTTTATTCAAAAATCAAAACATATATTGACAAATAACATCAATAATAATAAACTAAAAGCAAGAAAGTGAGATGAAATACTTTGCGATTCCTTATAGCTTTTTTTTTTCAATTGCACTTAAAAATATCCATACATCCTTTAAATATTTTAAGATTACTAAGCACAAGAAAGTTAAAAAAAAACCTCAGTATATTTTCCAGATTTTGTTTTTATATTTCTTGGAGAGATAGCAATTATTACTTCTTTTAGTAATCAATTTATTTAAAAAGTATGTATGGACATGTATAGACCAAAATACAGTTAAAATATAAAACATCCTACATAGACAAACCATTTGCAGCAGAAATTAAACATAAGTAGATTTTGTTCAGGTGTGGAGAATTCTAATGACAATTCCTACAGCAAATAGTCTGATTACCTTTCTAGAAACATTAAATTACTGGACAATTAGTATGCACTCTTGTATGTTAAGGCTAAGTGATTAAGGAGAGATTAGTTCCAAACTCCAAGGCCAATATGAAGAAATTGAAGAGTATACGTGTAGCTGCTTTAATTTTAGTGCTTGAATACAGACGTACCCAAGCATATACCAGTACATCTACGTCTACACCTACACACATATTATACATATATACACACTGTCAGAGTTTGCAGCAATCTAACCAGCACACAAGTAAATAATTCAGCAGGATTCATTTATAGAAGAAACTTGTTTATATACAATAATATAAAGTGTGATGCATGTATACAATACCCAAAACCAGAATTCAGAATCAAGAAGTCATAATCACAGAGGCAATATATACCCAGAAGCAAAGATCCAAGGATAAACTCACTCTTATATACAGACCAATAACCCTAAGCCAAGCTCAGTCTCCAAGCCATCTAGGTCACAACAGGTACTGTTTCTTAGTTACCAAACAGTTCCCATTGGCTGACCTGTTGTTATGTCTATCCCAGCTCCCCATTTCTCATACACTGACACTCCTCCCTTTATGATTGGAATAGACATAAAACTGAATAACTTAATATTCTTCCCATGGTGCACTCCACCCAATGGTTTGGTCATTAGATTCACTTTTGTCCTCACCCAAACTGTTTTAATTCAATTTTTTTCTCCAATTGATTAGCAAATTCCTTTTTCTGTGACAAATCCTTTGCAATGAAACAAAGATCATTCACAAATGCTAACAATTGACAATCCCAACCTTGTAACTTTCCAGTATATTTCCATTTATCAGCTTGCGACTCTTGAACCCAAGACCCTTCAATGCCACATCTAAACATATATTCCAATTCCTGGCTGACTGCTGCAGCCCATAAATGGCCTTGTTCAATTTATACACAGTGTTACGCTTTTTACTTTAATACCCTGGTGCTTGAACCATGTAAATTTCTTCCTCTAATTCTGCACTAAGGAATGCTGTGGTTATATCGAAGTGCCAAATTTTATGGCCATGTGCCACTGCCAATGCTAGTCCCTACCTTATGCTTTCACTCTTTACAGTTGGTGCAAATACCTCACCATAGTGCACATTTTTCTTCTGTGAAAAACCTTGTGCCAGTAATCTTGCTTTATATTGTACCTGATTGTTGGGTAGTACTTTCTTTTTGTATACCCATTTACATCCCATGGCTTTGCAACCCTGTGGCAAAGTCATAGATGTGAACACTTTATGTTCACCCATGGATTTCATTTCTTTGTCCATGGCTTTTTTCTACTTTACTTGTTCAATTTTAGGTAATGCCAATAGTTCCTTAACCCATACCACACATTACACACCTTTACTTCAGTAGCAGAATACTTGTCAGAATTCCCTTGTTCCATCACTCTGACCTGCGTGGCATTAACTGCTCCTGTTTCAACCCTCTCTGGCTTCATATCTGAGTCATCATCTTCTCCTGATTCTTTTTCTAGTTCTATTTTAGCTTCTCTTTCCTGAACGCTGACACTGTCACTAAGTGAGTTACCATCACTAAGTGGGTCACCATCACTAAATGGATCATTACAAAAATTGGCATCAATTCTAGCAGACCTTGAAATCACTATTCTTTTACTTCCATCGCTAAAGCGATAGCTCTTTGAGCCAGGCTCATAGCCTGTAAACTTGAGCTTTCTAGCCTTTGGTTGACCTTTTTTCCTGATTGCTTTTGGAATATGCACCCATGCATTGCTTCCAAACACCCTTTAATGTGTCAGAGATGGCTTTCTCCCATATAATACTGCATATGGAGCATCATTTATAGATGAACTCCACAGCCTATTGATTAAATAATTAGCAGTCAACATGGCTTCACCCCAATATGACCTGCTCAGACCAGAATCCTCCAACAGTGAGTCCTTCGTTGTTTGTAAGACACCATTCCTCCTCTCAGCACCATTTTCAGCTGCTGTGTACGGATTTGTGTATCTGTGTTTTATTCCTACCACTGTTGAAAACTTGCTGACATGAATTTTGAATCTCTGTCAATTTGCATCTCCTTTATACAAAGCTTACCCATTGCTTAAATTTATGTAGCACTTCTATTTTACTCTTCACTAAATAGCCCAAACCTGCTGTAGTCATTTACAATGACCAGCGCATAATTAGCTCCTCCCAAACTGACTTGCATTGGCCCAAATCTGCAGGTACCAGCTCTAGAGCTCTTGTCTTCCTTGTGCTACTTTTGTTCAGTGGGAATGCCTTGGACGTTGATGATTTACATACCACACAGAAGTATATAGTTTGTCCTTATTATTATTGCTGTTGATCTATCAAGATAAATGGGATACTACTGTAATCACTGCCTAGTTACCAATAGTTGGACTCTACAATCCTTTTGAAAGATATTTGTAAAAGAAACTTTGTCCATAGGAAAACTACTCCATTGCCACCTCTTTTTCTTCCATAATTTACATAATTCTGAATTAAACAGTGCATCCACCTCAAGCTATATTAATTATTTCTCCCCTTTACTTGAAACAATTAACCAGAGAGAATGAAAAACCTGCTGAAGCTCCTTTTCTAAATTGCTAAGAATGAAAGCAGTAGAATTTCAAAGAGATGTTCTGGGTTTGTATTTATGTGCATATGTGTCTGAGTGTTTGTAGTTAAATCTAAATCTAAACCTCTCTCTCTTTTTCTCCCCCCCCTCCTTCTCTCTCTCTCTCTCTCCCTCTCACACACACAAACACACACACATCCCTCTAATGTGTTTGGTAGCAAAGCCTCAGAGTTCAACAAACTTTCAAAATGGAGGAGTGGGGTTTGGAATGATCCAGAGAACTCAGAGCCTGGATCTCAGAAATTTAAACTGGATTGTTTCTAGGGAAAAATGTCCTTGTAAACACAACACTGCGTGCCACTAGCCCTGTGCAGCAAAATGCTTCATGTGTTGGCTTTGAATAATTTGATTACTGATTAATAATTATTTCCTGTTATGGTGTGCATATTTGGTTTATTATGTTTAGAACCTTTTTATATTTATAGCTGAAGTTTTGAAATTTTCTAGGAGATAAGAAGATGAAATAAATCCTTAGATATTTGATGGCTTTCACCTGCTAAACTGGGGTGTCATTAATTTTCCTAGTATAAGGAAGATTGGTAAAGCATCTACTCAATACAGCCACCTTAGTTTCTGAGTGGTTGATTTCCAATGTTTCATTCTGACAAAACGGTGCAATAAATAAATACTTCATCTCAGTCTACTAGGAATAGCAATGGAGAATGGATTATGAGTCAGAGACAGAGGGGAAAATTCAGGTTCAGTAAAAGGAAATTAAATAATATTGAGGCTGGAACCTGATCAGTTCACTATCATTGATATACCACCCAGGTTGCACGGTAGTATTTTCATGCAGCAACATTATTCATTGAAGAAAAAGGAAGTCAACATTAGAGGCTTCCAATTTCCACTATAATCACTTACAGGGATTCAAGTGGAATGCTGCCTTCAAATCTATAGGGCTGCACATAACTGTGCATTTCACAGACAGGTGACACAAGGCAATCCATTGGTTCTGCTCATCCACAGATAAAATATTTTCTTAGGTCAGCCAATTGGTGAGTTTTGTGTACAAACATGTCATTCCAGATCTGGTCCTTTTTGCCCCAAGGGAACCTAAAAACCAGAACATGGTTTGTTTTCACTCGAACTGGCCAAATCAATCTTTTATTCATCCAGTCAGCTAATCAGGAATTGTTTGCTTCTCAGGAACACCTTGTACTCCTTTGTCGAGAAATAAAATATTTTCCAAGAGTGAAGATCATTATTACCCTAAACAAGAGAGCAAGTGCCTGCATCCAATTCACAATCTAAAACACAATCTACGTGTGATGCAAGGGCTTAAACTACTGAAATACTTTCTAGGACATTGTTAGATTGATTGATTCAATTTGACCTGATCTGAAGGCTGGCCAATTCCATAATGATTTTGGGCAGTTTATATTTTAATAACAGAAATATTGTGGAACAATCTGGAAGGCAAAAACTCTTAAATGGAGGCACAGTGGTTAGACTGCAGGTCTAACTCACTGCTCACTCCAGGAGTTCAGTTCTGAGCGTCCCAGTTATTCTAAGAAATTTTCTCCTGGTCCTTGGCTTCTTCAGAGACAAATATGCAAGTCTAGTGTTGGTGACTCAGCCTTCCATCCTTCTGAGGTCAATAAAATGAGGAGCCAGATTGTTAGGGGCAATAGGATGACTCTGTAAACCGCTTAGAGAGGGCTGTAAAGCACTGTGAAACAGTATATAAGTTTAAGTGCTATTGCTATTGCTTTCACAAGTCCTACTTCCAGCTTTCCAAATACAGGTTTCCCAAGGGTTATATTCGTGCCAAGGCCTCAATAAATTCAATAAGCATGGAACAATCAGTTATGGAACTAACTATGCTAGTTATAACTCATGACTGTATGACTGTAACCTTGTTGCTTGTATCCTAATAACTTTTATTGACTGTGTCCTAGTATGATTTCATTGCTTATTGTACCCTATGACTATTATTAAATGTTGTACCTTATGATTCTGGCTCTTGATGAATGTACCTTTTCTTTTATGTACACTGAGAGAATATGCACCAAGACAAATCCCTTGTGTATCCAATCACACTTGGCCAATAAAAGAATTCCATCCAATTCTATTCTAGTTTGACTAGTTTCACTTATTCCGATTTTATAGAGCAGTTCTACAATTTACATGATGTTCCATACCTTTAATTCTATCCCTATCACCTCCATTCAGGTGTTTGCTAGAACTTGTTTGACAAGCTGCAGACATAAGATGCCCCAATAAAGTTGGGTTTCCCATTTTCTCTTAATGTTAAATATGGATTTGATAACACCATAATGACTTAATAATGTTTTTATTGTGTAATTTGCTCAGCTTGTTTTCTCCAAAATTTAACTCATGGTTTATTTGATATTGTAGTGTGTTTTTCTAACTTTGAATACTCTCCAACACAGTTGGCGAATTGTTTTGTTAATATATGTGACTATGACAGGAACATTATACCACCTAAGGAATATCTTTAATACACAATGATTTAGATTTATAAGGGTAATTTTGCCATATTTTATTCCAGTTCTCATATTTATTTCAGTCCCCAAGTCCCCAAAAGCATTTCTTATGTTTTTCTTTCCCGTATTTCTTTCCCATATTTATTTCCAGTAGGAGTTATATATTTGAAAGACAAATCCTTTTGCTCCTCTATATTTCCAAATCGAACTAAATGTTCAAATTATGTTAAAGGTTTAGTACTTAACTTTAGTATTTTCTTATTTTCAAAAAAGTGTTTGAATATGGTACCCATCATTTAAAAAAAAAAAACCCAGCAGTATAGCCTTCAGCTTTTCGTCTTCAGTTGTTTGAACTATCTATCAATTTTCTCTCTCTCTCTCTCTCTCTCTCTTTCTTTCTTTCTTTCTTTCTTTCTTTCTTTCTTAATCCTTCCTTCCTTCCTTCCTTCCTTCTTGTATTAACAGAGGGATACAATCAAGATCAAGGGAAGTACTAATACCACTCTATAAAGCCTTAGTAAGACCACACCTAGAGTACTGCATCCAGTTCTGTTCACCACATTACAAAAAAAAACATTGAGACTCTAGAAAAAGTACAGAGAAGAGCAACCAGGATGATTGGGGACTAGAGACTAAAACATATAATGAACAGTTGCAGGAACTGGGCTTGGCTAGTCTAGTAAAGAGAAGGACCAGGGGAGACATGATAGCAGTCTTCCAATATTTGAGGGGCTGCCACAGAGAGGAAAGGGTCAAGCTATTTTCTAAAGCACCTGTAGGCCAGACAAGGAATAATGGATGGAAACTGAACAAGGAGAGATTTAACCTGGAAATAAGGAGAAACTTTCTGACAGTGAGAACAATCTACCAATGGAACAGATTGCCCTCAGAAGTTGTGGGAGCACCATCACTTGAGACCTTGAAGAAGAGATTGTCAGAAATGGTGTAGGGTCTCCCGCTTGGGCGGGGGGTTGGACTAGATGACCTACAAGGTCCCTTCCAACTCTGATTATCTGTTATCTGTTATCTTTCCTTCCTTCCTTCCTTCCGTCCATCTGTCCGTCTGTCTATCTGTCTAACCCTATTGTCTTGCATTTCTGAATTTCTTTGGACTCCAAATTGGAGAACATTTTCATTTAAAACAGGTACAGACAAAAAGAGGAACAAAGACAATCCTCAGAACACCATTATCCCAAAGTCTGCAAACTCAATTTTCAGTGGACCGTCCCAGTTATTCTAAGAAATTTTCTCCTGGTCCTTGGCTTCTTCAGAGACAAATATGCAAGTCTAGTGTTGGGATGCTCCACTCAGATGAGAAAAAGGGAACCATTATTGGATAACAGCTGCTGAATTATCAAATGTAATTTGAAGTCCACTGAAGCAAATAAGTAGTATATTCTCTCTGGAATAGCTTCTCCAGACATCCAAGGGACAATTGCCAGTCAGAATGAGAAAAACAGCAATGGATGGATACTATCCTCTATACAATCATATTGCAGGCAGAGATGGTATTCAGAAGGTTCTGACCAGTTCTGGAGAACTGGTAGCGCAATTTTGAGTAGTTCAGAAAATCGGCAAATACCACCTTTGATTAGAGATTTTACAGCACCCTTCCCCTGCTACGCCCACCAAGCCATGACCACAGTACTGGTAGAAAAAAAAATTGAATCCCACCACTGATTGCAGGGAGGAGACATTTGAATGAGTGTGAAACATTCTGCACAGCAACAAAAGCATTAAATACCAGAGAAACTTCAGCTATAGAAGGAATAAGCAGAAATGACTATGAAACATTGCAGATAATGACATAAACATCAATGAGACAGCATCACTTCCTATACTTTGGTCATTTGGAAGATGTCAAATAACATTGCAAGGTCAAGAGTCATGCCACTGGATCAGAGACTTGCAGTTGCAGTGAAAAGTAGACAATGCAACCTCTTCTACCTTGCCCATTATTGGGACAGACTGTCGTCCAATTACAGGACTTCACTGACACCATTCATGAGGACTGAAATGTAGAAAGATAAATGAGGTGATGAACAATCATGAGAAGAAGATCTGTTCTCAACAAATCCCTATGGGATAGGCAAGAATACCTCAGGAAATCATATTCTAAGATGATGCTATTCCTTATATAACTTGTGCAAAGCTTTCAACAGCAGGTAGCAAAGTCAGATTCTGAATAGAATACTTGACAAGTCTCAAATCAGACATTGGGTTTGAAGGAAGAGCGCACTCCCAGTAGCAACCAGGAACTTCTATGTCAATGCAAGTTTCATTTGCTAAAAGCATGTTAATATGTTCTCCATATAGACATTTCTAAATACTGACACTGCAAGCTTAGAACTCAGTATAGAAAATGTAGAGTAAAATACAAACACACTGTACTTGACATAGTGTGATGAGAATAGCCATGACCACACATAGAGTTGTAGGTTTTCACTTGCTAGAGTTTTATATGTTTTGCTTTCTGCTGCCACATTTCATTGTGACTTTATCTATGTTCATTCAATCCAGCTCTGCCCATCACAGTCACCTCCTGACAAGCCACCCCTGCTAAACCATTGAGAGAACAGACTTCCATAAACAAAGCAGGTTTCTGTTAAGATAAAATCTACTGATCTCATTATTGATTGCCTGCTTTCTGGGAGGGTTTTTTGTTTCCTGGAAGTTTGATATGGGGCAGCAGAGGTGACAACAGATTGGCACTGAGACCTGGAAATTAAATGGCCAACTATTAGATCAATGTCATCTATGGAGAGGCCAAAGTGTTTGGAAAAAGCATTAGGTGCTGTCTCGACTTAATCTTTCTCTCCTTTATCTTGAATCTGTAAGGATCCCTCCCAGGCAATTTACTTTACCAATTGATGATTTCTACCACACAAATGTATCTTTTTGTAGAATTATTGAATGATTCTGCAATTTGAACATTTTGAATCCTTGTATCCTTAGGATAAAGGAAACAAAAGAATCTGGAAAAGGAAAAATACTGTCACAAAATTGTTGATTGAAATCTCTAAGTTTGAGCTTTCTAATTAGTCCTACTATAAATGGCAATCTCTGACAACTAAGGTTGAATCATAACTGTGATCAGCTTGTAGCAAAGTTTCAGCTGATAACTGAAGTTTATAGTGTCTTTAATTAGGAAGTCTTTGATCCAGATCCTCATTCTGCCATGAAATTAATTCATTGACCATAAACAATACAGTCTACCCTATCTAACTGGTTGTAAATCAGGAGGTCATCCTTCTCATTTTATTTAATCCAATAAAATATACACTAGCAATATACTATATTATATGATTCAGAGAGGGGGGAAATCTAGGGGACTATGAATTTTCCACAGATCTGGTAGCTTCCCATTCTCATAACTTTTAAATGTATATCCAAATCCAACAAGTCTCCAAATCTGACATTTTTCATCCTGTTCTTAAGAGAACTGAGTACCCTAACCTTAAATGTCCACCTTGGCTATTGCAGTACAAGTACAATATCAAAATTCTGTTCTAGTGGAATGAAATGCAATTTAAGTCTCAGTGAAATATGCTAATTAAGTAGGGGGTGTACTGAGGTACTAGATGCTGCAATTCAAGCTTACTGGGTTTTGTTTTGTTAGGTAGCCAGCTAGTTGTGCAAATCTGTCTTAAGCATTTAATGCACAGAAAAGCCAATAAGTGAATCTGTCACTTCTGGTTTTCCTCAAGTTCTTGTTTTTCCCCCCATTACTTTGAGCTTTTTCTTTGCACGATTCTTTTAACATATGATCACTTAAACCACAATGTTTTTGCATGTCCTTTCCCCATTTATACATATTTCTGTATGCCTTTTTCCAAGAGAGGGTATTGCAAGAATCAGAGAGGCATGAAATTAGGTAAGTTTGCATTAAAATGCAAACTGAATAAATTTCTTGCCCACCTCTAGTGTGGAGTGATTTAGAAAATGTGTCTTCCTTTTTCTTTGCAAAATGAAGGCCTATAGGAAAGGGAAGATGGAATCCAAAAGCACAAACTGTAGTAGAAAATTTGCAGCATACTTTATTTAATAGGGGAAAGCTGCCCAGAGTCACTTTGTAGGGGGCAAACGGTGGAATAAAATTTTAATAAATTAAAATAAAGAAATTGAATTCTACAGGATTTGGGGCAAAATAATTGATCCAAAGAGACTGATCAGGATATCTTGTTAGATGTTCCTGGGAAATATCCACTTTATCCCCCAACATTTCACTAAAGGAGATTAGGGTTTGTGGGTCATTAATATTACAATCCCTAATAAAATAAATAACATGCAAATTTTTCAGAGATTTCTTAAACCTATCCAAAATGATGAGATTTTTCAACACAGTATCTAACACATTTGGCACCTCATTACCTCTGGTTCCTGGTGCTTGCTTCCAACTGTTGACTTTTCCTTCTGTTTAAATGTCCCCCTAAAACCATCATCATTATTTATGTTCAAAGAGCAAATACATTTAACTGCATACATTAAAAAAAACTATCCTGATTCACATTTAAAAGCAGGTAGTATATATCAAAATAAAACCATCAGAATAGCCACAGTATTAAACAATAACAATGATAATTGCACAGAAATAGGCTACCCTTCTGGAGATCTGAGAAACTCTTGTCAACTAAAATATATTCTCCTCCTCCAAACTTTCAAGGCTGTTGGTTAGAAGTGACACTATTAGAACTGCCTGCCAGGCTGAATAGAAAGGCAACATGGGAGAACCTGAGAAAGGGTCTCTCTTTTCCCACTGGGAAAACTTTTCTCATGCAGAGAAATGTTATTAAATTTTCTTTCCAGCGATGTGGCTCATTGAACCTTGTAAGTGTGAAGGTATTTCAGCAAGATGGACATAAAATATCAGTTAAATAAGTGGCATAGAAGGATAGTGTTCCAATCAAATCCATCCCACACAAGAAGAAATTTGAGATTTGGTCTGTTTGGAGACCTTTAGCAGAAGTCTATTGTTCCAGCTCCAGGACAGACCTCAAACCCAAGGAAGGTGAAATATTGAGCCAACTGATCACAAAAGATTATTCTCCAGTCTATGCTCATCTTCAATTCTGGTAGGAAACTATCCTATAAAATTTATTTATTTTGAATTGGCTTTTTATGCTGTTACAATTGGACCAAATGGGCTTTGGTAAAAAATTTACTCAAGCCATCGAAACAATATATCATAAACAAACTGCAAAGATTATGATAAATGGAGAGTTAACAGACTTTATAGATATAAGAAAAGGAATCAGACAAGGCTGTCCACTGTCGCCTCTGTTGTTTGTGTTAACACTGGAAGTGCTGAATAGGAACATCAGAGAAAAAAAAAGAAATGAAAGAAATGAAAATTAAAAAAGAAGAGTATAAATTACAAGCTTTTGCAGATGACCTAGTATTTATATTAGAAGATCCATTGGAGTCAGCACCTAAACTGATAGAAAAGATAGAAGAGTATGGGAAAGTAGCAGGTTTGAAAACAAAGATTTTAGCAAAGAACATGTTAGTAAGACGAAAGAAAGAATTGGAGGAAGTTTTGGGGATCCAGGTCACAAACAAGGTTAAGTATTTAGCTATACATATAACACCAAGATGTAGCACACTTAAGGAGGACAATTATCTCAAACTTAAGCAACAGATTGCGACAGACTTGATAAAATGGGAAAATTTACAATTATTACTGATTGGGAGAATATCTACAATTAAGATGAATGTATTGCCTAGAATCTTGTACTTATTCCAGACAATTCCAATCAGATTAGGGAAAGAATTTTTTGAAGATTTAAATAAAATAGTGCTAAAATACATTTGGCAGGGGAAGAAAGCGAGAATAAAACTTAAATTGTGACAATATGCAAGAATAAGAGGAGGATTTGCTTTGCCAAATTGGGAATTATACCACCAAGCGACGAGTCTGGTGTGGGTAAAGGAGTGGATAACACTAAGGAATACTAGACTTTTGAATTTAGAAGGACATGACTTGCTCTTAGGGTGGCATGCCTTCCTCTGGTATAAGGGAACTAAAACGCAAGAGTATTTTAGAAGACATTATATTCGAGAAGCATTGTTTCTAAACTGGGAGAAGATTAAAAAAGCAATATTATTTAAAAATTCCACTATGGTTATCTACTATTGAAGCTTTTTCCTATCCAATAATATATAAAAAGGAACAAACAGTTAGATATGGTGAGATATTGAATGAAAAGGGTGAACTTAAATCTATGCAAGCGTTGGAAGAACAAGGTGTAAAAATGAATTGGTTTTCATATTTGCAAATACAATCTAGATTTGATAAAGATGTTAAAACAGAAGGTATCTATGATAAGTTGACTGATTTAGATAAAATTTTGACAGATTCTGATGACAAAGTAATCAAAAAACTTTATGGACATTTGCTAGAGTTTAAATTAGAGGAAGAACAAGTAAAAGAAACAATGATTGCATGGGGGAAAAATTTCAGATATGGGATTGACTTAGATAAATGGCAAAAATTGTGGTCTCAAAATTATAAAATGACAATGTCAACTGCATATAAAGAAAATTTGTATAAGATGTTTTACAGGTGGCACTTACCCCTGACGAGAATTGCCAGGATGTTCAAGAATAAATCGGATAAATGTTGGAAATGTCATCAGATACCTAGTTCATATTACCACATGTGGTGGACATACTCGGATGCAAAAAGATATTGGACTATAATCCACACATGGTTGGAAAAAATGATAAAACAACACATAGACTTTAAACCTGAGATATTTTTATTGGGAATTATACCGGAAATATATTGTAAAGAATTGAAATATTTGATTGTAAATGTTTTAACAGTGGCTAGAATTGTATTTGCTAAGAACTGGAAAAATGAAAAAATACTTATGCAGGAGGAAATTATTAAGAAAATCATGGACTGTGCCGAAATGAGTAAATTGACATTTGAAATTAGAGAACAAGAGGATAAACAATTTTATATGATATGGGATTTATTTTATCAATGGTTAGATAAAAAGACATGGTAAAGAAATAGATTAGTAAGCCTTACATTAAAAGTTAATAGATTGATATAGAATACAATATAAAATATATAACCATTGGATGAATGTATAAGATTAAATCATAATGAAAATTAGAATATCTTGTATAAAATGATGGAAAAATAGTCAAATGAATGTTTAATAATTGATATTATATAAGCACAAGCTAGATCGATAAGGTGAGAATTTATATAACTTGTGAGTAATGGTAAAAAAAAGGATAGCACAAAAGATTGTAACCAACTGACACACTGTATTTATATAATTGAAATATGTTTTTATGTTTTGTTCGTATGTTTGTTGAAAAAAAATAAAAACTTTGTAATAAAAAAAGTATTTATTTATTTATTTGTAAAATTTATTGCCCATCCATCTTACCACATGGTATCCTCTGGGTGGCTTACAATCACATCAAGAATACAAATAAAAAAAAACTATGGTGTTATTGGTAAAAAGTCAACTTAAGCCCAAATGTGAGATAACTAAACCACATATTTGCTTTCCAAACCACATACCAAACCACATACTTGCTTGCATTAATCTAGTCTCCAGAGTTGGGAACATCTCCAGGGATTCACAACAAACTTAACAATTTAAACGGAACAATTTTTATTAGGCTTGAATCATGGTGATCGCAAATCTCTGTGCAGTATAATTGATGACTAATGACCTTTGCTGTGAAGATTTTACTGTGACAGGTGCAAAACTTCTACCATTGTAGTTGACATAATGCAAAATACCATTAACAAGTCTGAACAACATAAATAGCCTTTAGTTGTTCTTTCCAGATTGTTCAGGACCTGAAAGGAAATGACCAGGTACTTATACACTCAAGTTTAATAGAGGGCACATTACTTTTCTAAGTGTGATGCAGATGAGAAAACAATTGCTTCTGTTTTACTATGCTTGATGATTGGTCTTTCTACTGCATAATTACAGGTAAGGGTTCAGAGACTCTGCTGTAAGACCATTTGAGTTGTAAAGAGAACAGCTGCATTATCCACATAAAGAATTGAAATGGATGTGTTGGTTAATTTTGAAGGGTGGAACTCTGGTCAAGGCTAAACGTAAACAAACATTATACAAATTAAAAAGGAAGTGCCATGATTGCCCTGCATGAACATTTTGTAGTACCATAATCAAGGAAAGAAGTGTCAATTGATAGAAAAGGCAGTCACATTCACATACAACACCCTCACTAAAATCCACCTGCTTTCCGGAAAATTCTATTTTGTACTATCTATTCAATTAAAATCTTCCTGGTAATTTACAGATTGATAAATAATACTTCAGAACTGCTGCCTCATTTGCTGTGAAGCCTTTATTATAAAGAAATAGTTTGAAAGTAGAGAGAACCATACAGGGACAAACAGCATCAGGAAGACATAGACTGTATCAGATCTACTTTACAGATTACAGATTAACAGAGCTGAAAGGGACCCTGTAGGTCATTTAGTCCAACCCCCCCATCCAAGCAAGAGATCCTACACCATTTCTAACAGATGACAGTCCAGTCTCTTTTTTAGATTTCTAGCACTGGTGGTATTCTACTGGTTCGGCCCAGTTTTGGCATACCGGTAGCACCAAAGAGCAGTGGAGACTGAACTGGTTCTCTAAGACACTCTGCTGTTGGGTCCACCCACCTGCCCGGGCTCCCATACTGACCTTTATGTCCTGCTTTTGAAGCGCAGCCGCTTTTCACGGCACAGCAGATTGCCACGTGTCAGCTGCTGAAGTGACTGGGAAAGTGCAGGCTTGCAGAAGGTGAGTCAGAAAGCCTCTGTGCTTGTGCAAAGTGCGCATTTGGGGCACATGCATGTGGAAAGTGTGTGCACACACGCAAAGCACACCCACCAAGCCACACCCACCGAACTGAAGGTAAACTTTTTTGAAACGCACCATTGATTTCTAGATGTATATTCAAAACAGATGTCTAGGAATTATTTCAAGAATAGTTTCAGACTTATTATTTTAGAGAAAAACTGCAAAATAGCCTTTGAAACAAAGGTTTTTTTTTAGGACTGATATCAAAAGGTATTTAAACTTCCATTCTTCACTTTGAGAAATAATAATTATGTTGAATGGCAAAATGTATTTATCTCATTCTGTTAATTGATATAAAGTATATGCTATACACTTCACTCATGTTCTACAATAGCAACAAAACAAGATGTTGCTTTACACTATTGGATTTGAAATTCTTTATATTGTTATCTCAGCATGACTATTAGAATGAAATGAAATTTTATGTGTTTTGAATACCATATATTCCAGAGTATGTGGAGGCATGGAGTAAGAAACTGAGTGGCTAACACCTCCATGGGCAATTAAAAGTATCATAAGTAATTTATCTATAGATTTCAAATAAACAAAATGATTTTGCATATATTGGATATATTTGTGTAATTTCAGAAAGAAATTGAGGCATTCAGCAATAGTATGAGATCAAAATCCAACTAAACTTTATTTTGTATTTTTAGTTTGTAAAATATGAATTATGGTGGCTCCTAATAAAATGGGAGCCAAACAAATTTTGCTCTTATGCCTACATATAGATCACCGAATCTTTGCTGTAAAGAATTAGATTTTTCCTGTTCAGTTTCTATGATCTATGCTGATATCTGAAGTTCAAATGTGAAATCAATAGGTTGACATTAGTAGTGATGAATGTAAAACTTTTAGGTATATCGTTGTACATAGCAATCAAAGAACTGTAGTGAGAATGAGGTGCTAGCTTCATTTTATTCTTTTATGAAAATATTTAATGATGCTCTTTCCCTAATACTATTCTGGTTACTGCATTCTCATGGGTATAAGAAGGAAAATGAATGAATGCTTCAATTATATATGAAAAAATCCACTATATTTGACTCACTTTCTATGAACCTGACTAAGTTAAAAATTAAGATATGATTTATTTGTACCACCACATGTAATTTTATCAGGGCGCAGGGAACCGGCATATACTGGAGTTCTTCTAAGTCAGTACCATTTATAATCATTGACAAAAGATGGTGGCTTCAGGCAGAAATATTTTGTATCACCATTTGCAGATGCCTAGGCATGGATTTTCTTCATTTTGCCATGTATTCTGTGCCCGAGACAGGGTTTTTTTTTTGTTTTTTGTTTTTTGGCCTTCTGTTTTTATATATTTTCCTCTTGAGCACAATAAATGGAATTTTGAATCCAGATCTTCAAAAATCTCTCTTTCTGGGAAAAAAAATCCCATTCATTTAAGCCAATTTCAAGAGGCACGTGCACCCAGAATACTGAGCTTGTCAGCTTTTCTTCTGAGCATCAGAAATCCAGAGAAAGCCAACCTGCATGAGGGGAAGAAGAAGAAAAAAAGAGGGTGGGGGAAACTACTGTAGTTAATGAGTTTCTTCGCCAAAATCATTAATCTGGTTTAAAAGGAAAAGAATGCTGATAAGGATCTTATATCTCACAGGAAGAACAAGGAAGATGGCTGGCCCAGATCACTGTGGCTATCAGGAAGGGGTGCTTTAATAGCCTTTTTTCATATCTATCAAAATGGATGTTGGGGACAAAAGTCTTTTCGATGGCAAGCGGGTGAAATAGAATAAAACCTCTCCTTCTAACCATTTTACTTTTGCAAAAATGAAGGAAAGGAAAGAAAAAAGGAAAAAGGATACCAGGGACGAATCAACTAATATTAGCAGAAGTTTAACATCACTTTAAAAGAAAGAGATTGACCTACTGAGAAACTACATGGGTAAATGTGTAGCAATACACTGATTATTACTGTTTCCCCTCAGGCAAATACCTCTCTTAAGCATAAGCTGCACTGGAACATTTTGTTTTATTACCTTGTGAGATAAGTGAGGGAAAAAGCCTTTAGTACCTGGGGAATTAAAAAAAAAATCAGACTTGTCATATCAGTGTCTGCTCTCAATTTCATGCCGGGTGCATAATTATAACAGTGTTTAAATTGAGCCCAGAAGAAAGATGGGTTCAAGTGCAAATTAATTTTAGATTATCACAACAAAGGCAATCAAATCTCAACAAGCTTGCCAGCAAAATACTTTGCTGAGGTCCCCAGGTCCCTTTCCGCCCCCAACTTACAACAAAGACCTTTCAGCTCAAATTAAGCTAATGATCTAATGTAACACTTCTGCCTACCTTTCAGATTTTTATTATTGATTTTGATTCAACGTAGCCGGGTGGGGGAATGAGGGGAAGCCAGGAGGGTGGGGACAGAGAGATATATCAGTATTTAATGTCAGCTGAGTGACAAAATAAACAGTCAACAGTCTTGACAAGATCTGTGCGGTGTCAGATTGTCTTAGCTGGTAGAAACTATCAGACTGAATTGACAGACCTGAAAGAGACTTGAATTTTATCTGAGCCCTTTTTCCTCATTCAGGCAGAAGCCAAAGCCAGTGGCAACTTCACCTTCCCTACCTATCTTTCAGCACAGCTTTTATAGAAATCCAACATCTTACTCTATCCTATGGGAACTTGCTAGGGGAATGGAGAGAATCAAGTATGGAGGGGGGGCGGTCAAGTCAAGCCTCATTACCTCCTCATTACCTTTGCAAAAGTGGAGTGAGAGAAAATTTTATCTAGGGAACACAAGCTTGGGAATCTCATTGAGAGTTCGGTCTGGTTATTGCACAGCCAACCATGGAAAGCTGCCTCTGTGGGATTAAAGTTTTCTCCCCATTCCTCTATAGTAATGATCTGCTCATTAAGGTTTTTAAGGGAAATTACTATCACTTATCATTATGCCAGTCACTCAGTAAGCAGCATTATACTAGGAGTATCAGTCAAAGCTTTTTTTCCCCCCCTTCTCCCGTTGCTCTCTGATAATCATGTGGAATTAAAGAAAACAGAAATTCCAAGGTTGGTTTTTCTAATTCCAGATTTATCTATATGTAATTTCTGTACACGAGTATTTGGTTACATGCCCCTAGGTCACACACAGAAGATAAAAATTTAAATTTGTTGGGAAAGAAAGATGAGATTATACCATTCGGAAATAAATCCCTAGAATGTTATTGCTCTTACAAACCCTGCGTTTTTATAACCAGAGATTGTCTAAGAATTTTTAAGCATGGCTATTGAATGAGGAGGCTATTTATTCGACCAAACGGTGGGTGACTAAGATAGATTTAAAATAACAACAACAACAACAACAACAACAACAACAACAACAACAACAACAGCAAGTAGAAATAATTTAACTGTTTTTCATCTGCTGGAGAGAATCTAACTTCAGCTTTGTGTAAGGTTTTGTAAAAAGTCACTGACCCTTTGACTTTCTGCTCTGTATAAAGCAAGCTTAATCCCTTTCTGCATCTATGTTTCTTCAGCTTTTGGATTCTATATTTTTAGTGTTATTGTAATGACACATGTTTTTGCTTAAAGATGCTTTCAGTCCAACTTTTGTAATGAGCAACAGTTAACATTTGGTTAAATTAAAAACAAACAAATAAAAATGCTTAATTCATTCATTAGTTAGTTCATTAGCTGGCATCTTGCAAAAAAAATATATTTCCATGGTTTGTTTTGTTTATCTTCTTTTTTTCCTTTGGTCCTCCTGGTTTCCACCACATGCAGGATCATCTGCAAAAAGGAAAACTATTAATCTGACCTCAGAACTCAGAGTTTCTAAAAATTGTGTTTGGCTTGGAGAATCCTAGCATGTCATCTCCTTGTCCAGAGGCCAAGTCAGTTGCAGAAACTAAACAATGCAGACCCTCTACCAGAGTTTTCAGCTTTTCCTCCACTGGAGGGAGCTGTGACTGAAGGCCACAGGCTTCACTGTTGAAAAGAAGAGTTATGCTTTTTTCTTTTGTCTCCTCCCACTTTGCCAGAACATCTATGTTGCCAAGCAAACAAAAAAACAGCAGCAAAATGTAAATGCTAGCAATCATATATGTGAAAGAATTCCTGATGAATGTTTCCTTGGCTGTTGCTCCCTAGTACTTTAAAAGGTTTATTATTATTTTTATTGTGTGCTGCACACAATACAGGTAGTCCTTAACTTACAATAGTTCATTTAGTAACCGTTCAAAGTTACAATGGTACTGAAAATTTTCTTTCACATTTACGACCATTGTGCGTGCTCCTGGTCACATGATCAAAATTCAGATGCTTGGCAACTGATTCATATTTATGATGCTTGCTGTATCCCTGGGTCATGTGATCATCCGTTGTGATCTTCTGACAAGCAAAGTCAATGGGAAAACCAAATTCACTTAACAACCATGTTATTAACTTAACACCTGCACTGATTCACTTAATAACTGTGGCAAGAAAGTTCATAAGAAGGGGAAAACATAACATTTAGCATCATAACATTTAGGCTCAATTGTAGTCGTAAGTCGTGGACTACCTGTTACTGTTGTGGAAAAGACCATTTTAAGTTGTTGTTTATCCACCAGATAATGATGTCATTTTTCATGCACTTGAGCTGATAATCTCATTTTCATACAAAAAAGTGAATCGTATGGTTTCTAAATTTGTTTTTTCATTAACCAGCTGGTAAAAGCTAAGACTACCATATCTGAGCTGCAAAATGAGAGAAGAAAGTAAAAGGCAACATAATGTCTTGCATTTAGTAGTTTCCTCATTTCTGCAGCTCAACTATGGTCACCTTATATATAATGAGGCAACAGATAAAACAATTGCATTAACAATTAAACCCATTAATCATGTCATACATGTGCTTTTTAGGCAGGGATTAGAGCCAACACATTCAGAGAGGTAATCAGGTTAATTTTTGCAGCAAGAATAGCAAAGAGCTGTATGATATGTGACAGCTAGATGGCCAACAAAGTAATTGTTGCTGTAGGTTGTTTTTTTTTGTTGTTGTTTACAACCAACAAATGTTCACTGTATGCCATAATAAATTCACTTCTCTTTGAGATGCAGCAAAACACAGAACTCTTAATTTGGACATGTAGATATATCTCTAGAGCCAGGGGCTTATAAATAACAAAGGAAGGAGAGATGGGCTTTAGGGCACTGGGGGCTTCTAGATACTCTTTCCTTCACACCTTCAAAACATCTGATCATATGACTAGGGTCCTAATAGGAGCCCTAGTGAAGGAGCAGCACAGAAGGAAGGGGGAAATAAGAGAGGAAAAATGCAACTGCTGCTACTTACAGATCTCATGTAAATAGGGTGGAGTAGAAACAGACTACACAATAGAAGCAGAACCCTAGCAGGCCCTGTCTTTGTTGGCCAGTTCTCCTATTTTCTTCTTGCCTGGGGCTGCAGCAATGTCAAGGAAGTGACTCTCCTTTTCTCACCTGGCTTCAATTACTACACTGTATGTAGGAATGACCCTGGGAGACAGGAGGAAAAGATAGAGATTAGACAACTGTCATGCAAAAAATATCTCAGCCTGCAGAAGCAAAGGGGCTGTGGGAAGCATTTTAGAAGGAACCTTTCCTAGTTTTCAAGAGCATAGAAAGAAAAGGGGAGAAATACTTTAAGATTTGTAAAATTGATCTTTGTCCTTCGAGATAGTTCAAACACTAAGTATGAATACTAACTCTATATTTATTAGAAGGTTACATTAACAGACTCTTGTAAGCCTGAAAATATTTCTCCCTTCTTTTAGGGAGAGTTCCTTCTGAAACTCTGCTTCAGTGGACTGAGATATATTTTGCATAATGGTTGTTTAGTCTGCAACTCTTCCTCCTGTCTCCCAAGGTCATTCCCACATATCATTACAATTTTTGCCACTGAGGTAGGGTTTAGTGCCTAAATTCTTTTACAAACAGGGGCAGCAATGCCTTGGGCCCAGAAAGTTGTACTCACACCTTCAGTTAGAGTTCTGTGTGCATCACTTTGCTACTTTCCCTCTTCCCAACATAAAAATTATTTATTTCAATGAGCTAAAGCTACCACTTTTTAAATCTTCCTGAGAATGTGACAGAAATAACCCTCTCCCTTAGTAGGAATAAATAATGTGAATGAATACTAGCAGAAATAGAGTCAGTGCCTCACTGAAATTGAAGAATCTCTAGATAACTGTGTATTATTTCTGAAATAATAAAATATAGCAAGATCTGAGGGGACTTGCTGACAGCAAAAGTCCGTCAATCTTCATAGTTTCCTGTTCAGAGACTCCCAAGGCTCAAGTGTGAGCAATTAGCATTGCTAACTTTCTAGAAAGCGGTTAAAAGAAAGATAACTGGTACCATTAATTTACTACTAATGCTCTAATATAACTTTCCCTCAAATCTGGTTTTACAGTCTTGATCAAAATAAGTAATTGTCCAAATTAAGACAAAATCTTTCATTTTCACAAAAGAGGCCAAATAATATCTCAATAAAAAAATGAGCAGCTAAAACAGATTTTATTTGACAAAGAGAAACATCTTTGTAGGGATTCATTTAAAGTAGTATTTATATCTGGTGTGTCTATATATTACATACATATTATGTACATATATAAACTTCTATAAACACTTTGATCTCACACACCTGTGACCTGCTCCCTATATTTAATGGCTAACTCTTTTTCTTCAAATTGTGCCCAAGTTGTAGTTATTTCATGGACATTTCTCTAATGTTATTTTGGAAATAATAAGGCAGAGTTGTCATTAACTTCTTCCAGAGTGATTCTTGAATTCCAGTCTAGCTTATAGCTTTGGAAACCCGGTAGTATCCCACTGGAGTACTAACTAGGAGTGACTCTGCTTAACTTCTGAATTTAGATGAAGTCACCCAGGTACAGCTATCTATGATGCTAGTTGTTTAATTCAGGAAAACCTCTACCTAGCTACCAATCATAACAAATGACAATGATATAAAGCAAGGCTACCAGAATAATTCTGGGATACTGTTGTACTCAATACATGTCAGAAAGAAATATACTTTTCTAATGTCCTTTAGTGATAGCAAATCTGAAGGATTTGCAAACTCAGTGAATTTGGAATAACACACCTTTTCCACCCCAACAAACAATGTTAGTTTGACTGTCACTGCTTCTCCAGAAAAACACCATTGCACTAGCAATATCTTTGCCTTTTGCTCATTAAATTCAAAGCTCGGAGACAGAGATGAAAATCCTGTTATATTTCAACGAACTTCAGAGATTATTTATTTATATCTTTAAATGTAAAGGCTGGGCTGACTTCTGATGGCTTGGATGCCTTAAATTTAAAAAAAAATAAGAAAAAGAATTATGTGCATCAAAAACAAATAAACAAACATAAGGGATATCAGAGAAACAACCAACAGGGACTCAACATCTACTCTACCCCAAGGTCTAGAAAAACAGTCAGGTTTTCGAAGACTTTCAGAATATTATAAAGGTGGCAGCCATATGGGTCTGAGTGTCCTTTTTCTTTAGATTAAATCTAAACTCATATCACATCTTGGTTGGTTGAATTAAGGAGCAAATGTACTAAGTTCAAGAGCTCAAGACAGTCCTTTAAGAAGCCACAGTAGAAATTGCTACCCATTCATTGTGTTACTTGGCTATTTTCAGCTATTTCTACCCGGGACACTAAAAAATGAACAAGTTAAACAATGGAAAAAAAGACTGCAGACCATTCTTTCCAACCCCTTTACCACCAGTGACCATAACCAAGATCTGTATTTCCTTTGTAAGAAAACAAAAGTTTTTGTATGTTTTGTGAGTTTCTGTTTTCCTGTCATGTTGCATCTGTGTTAATGGGAAGGATAGGATGGGTTGTATACTCCCTGACTCATGTGTCTGCAAAGAATAAAACAAGGCAGAAAAGGAAATATTTCCAGCCTCATAAAGAGCAATTCATCTAAGGGTAATATGACCAGAAGGGATGAGGGAGGGAAACATAGGAATGGGGAAGGAGGCCTATGAATGGCACAGCAGGCAGCATTCCAAACAGCTGCCCAGCTGCTTCTCCCATAGGGATTCATTGTGGATGTTTTTTCTCCATTTTGTTGTTCACAATTCCTAGTTCAATCAATTCTGAATGTGTTCTCTCTGCTGCTGCCTTCTCCCACTCTAACCACATTGGTCCTGTTCTCTACAATTTTTGGAAATTTATCCTTTATATTGTTTTCTTTTGTTTCATTGGAAATAAAAAGTGTGGACCCAATGCAGGTCCTTGGAAAAACCACTGTTCATTGCTTTTGTTTTTAGTAGTTCCTAATTCATAAATAAAATTGTGTCTTTTAACCCATACTTTTTCTGAGTTCTTTGGTTATGCACTTTGCTCAAAAGTTTGGAAAATCCAAATAAATAAATGCCTATCAAATTACCCTATCCACACCAGTACTGACACTTTCAAATAATTTTAAACCAGATCTCTCAATAAATTGGAGAATCTATGGTCCTCCAAAGTTAGTTAAATATTAATTACTACAGCCTTCTATAGGGTGGAACTTATGGAATTTGAAATATGATAAGTAGAATATCATAGGTCCCTTAACCTCTAGTTTTGTCTAGTGATTAAAGCACCAGGTCAGAGACCAAGAAACTGTAAGTTCTAGTGCCATCTTATACACGGAAGCTGGCTGGATGACTTTGGGCCAACCAATGTCTCTCAGCCCAACTCACTCATAGGATTATTGTTATGGGGAAAATAGGAGGAGGAAAGATTATAAGGTATGCTCGCTGCTTTTAGTTATTGATAAAAAAATAAAGATGTGATAAAATAACAAAACTAAATAAACATTGATAATTATGTACCCGTAGAAGATGCATTGAAGATGTATTCTTCCACCAACTTGTTAGTTAACATTTCCAATCATTTTCCTTGAACCAATTTAGATGCCATTTTAAAAATTACAATTATGCTAAAGATCTTAGAAAAGTTGTATTATGAGGAACTTCACAATGAATTGTTTTAGACATTTCAGCTGGATATTGTTTAGAATTGGTGATTTGCTCATTTAATTTAGCCAAATTTGTAGAAAAAAATCCTTGGTCTCCAAACATTCTTGGCTTGTAAACATAGCTAATCAATACAGGATATTTGGAGCTGGACTTCAACATCTGAAGTCACAGACTTCTCATCCCTTTTCTAGAACATCTCTTGTTACAGATATACTTCTCTAGCTCTTTTTGAAAATATTAATTTAAGCAAGTGCCATAAGTCATCTAGACTGAAGATCCATGCAGAAATTTCAGATTCTCCTCCGATTTTGAATTTTTCTGTAGAGCTTCTTTTTCAATGTTTAGTATGTGGATTACTATCTCTATAGCAAATAAAGCATACCTTTGAAAACATGTTCCACTCAAGGAAAACAAGAAAATTATGTGAAAGGCTGGGGCTTGTTTTTCTCCTATACAGTGAAGAAAAAGAAAATCCTTCATAATTACATTATTATCTTAAGTTCTAAATTCCATGTAATATATGAAACACTTTGCATTCCTAAGGAAAGCTGGTAATCTCAAAATGGGCTATTTACAATTTTAAAAAGAATAAAGTGGGTAACTCTATTCATTAGTATAGCTCAATAGTTTCAGACATGAAACATTCCTTATAATTATCAAAAAAAGTAGTTCTGAGTTTTGAACATTCACCAATGGTTTGTGATTGCTTCTGTAAAAATTCTCCTGATGAATATTGTCATTCTTCCTTGAGTTTTGAGAACTTTGGACAAATTTAATGAGTTCTAAAATCATTTTTTTGAGGCATCAGTCAAATGAATTTACTAAATATTTATTTCAGAGGCAATAATGATGAAATTGACTCCAGTGAAGATGTCAAAGGAATTAAAAATCAGAGCTGGTACAAAACACTAACAGATAACGTATCTTTTTAGGCCAAGGTCAACTCCTGGGGACTCCATGTATGTATGTATGTATGTATGTATGTATGTATGTATGTATGTATGTATGTATGTATGTATGTATGTCAATGTATGTATATATGCATGCATATGAGAGATCTTGGCGGTGGGTGGGAAGGGCTGGCATTGCCTTTTTCAAGCAATGTCAAACTGCTTATTTGGGAGGGTAATTTCATTTCATGCCTATAAAACATTCTGGGACTTTATTTCTTGAGAACAGGGTTTATGCACAGCACTGGGTGTTCTTGGTGATTGCCCATCTGCACATTAACTAGATCTACCCCTGCTTAGCTTTTTGGGAATCATTAAGCTTCAATAGGGTTGCCATCTAGCAGAGCAAAGACATAAGATCTCAATATAATACAATGTAATATAAACAGTCAAATCACTTCTTCACCTCTGCAGTAAAAATGCACAAGAAAAGAAAAGATTGCTTTATATGCATCTTCTACCCATCACCTTTTGCAAGTGTTTCTTGTCAACAGTTTGGCTGGTTATGATGCATATTTTACTAATGTATAGATTGTTGTACTTTCACTCAATACAGATGTTTTTGTAACCCCAAATCTTTATCTTTTATTTGGCTATTTAAAAGATTGGTATGGTTGCCCATTTTAGAGCACACCTGTGGCTCATAATTCATAAAAACATAAAATAGAAATTAAAAATCAAAAACTTAAAAAAAAATCTCCTAGGATGCTCCAACAGCCATCCATATGCTTCCATCACTTTACCCCAGTGCCTGGTTAGAGGTCTTGATGGCTTTTGAGAAACAAATTTCTTGAAAGCCAGTGATAATGAATAGAGAACACTCCCCTTGTTTCTCTCTCATGGGAAGTAATGAGACGTGCCTCCTAAGATTGTGATGCAAACTGTGCCTGTTTGGTTCTACATTGGTATTACATTGTTGTCCAGAAGCCAGGTCCTTGTATTGTGATATTCCGGTGCCCATTTAATCCCTTAAATATCTGTGTGGCTAATGTCTCTACCAGCCTTTTCTTCCATGTTTCTGCACTACTTGCCCCCCATTCTTAGATGATCACAGTTTCTATTTTCCTAACTATCTGCACACATGTCATATTCACTTTGGAACTTCAGAGAAATTAGACTTTAAGAGAGAGAAATTCTGGAGTGTAAAGTCTTCTATGGCTGAAAATAAAAAAGCCAGCTCTCTTGAATGATAAAGCTCTTATGTTACACATCCAGGAAACTTTTTTTAAAAATCTGAATGAAGTCCTGCTTTCATGAAATAGGCCATGCAAAGATACAGTACGTAAGCACCTAAGAGAGTGTGTCAATGTTGAGAAGCACTTCTGAACATCCAGTTGCCAAATGAAATTTCACAAGACCTTCTACACGTATTCCCTCCCTTCTGCCCAACCCTCAGACAGCATGGGAATACTCCCAGCAATTTTATTACTTTTCACTCAGACAGAATTCATTCCAAAATATTCCCAGCAGTGTCTTCAATTTAGGGAGGAAAAAGATTTGCAAGCTTTTCACTACATATAGTTTCTGCCAGGTGCTTTAACACAAGCCTGTTATTGTTGCCGGACACTGAATTTCAAAGTACAACTTGATATGGTTAATAGCTATTCATTCATTTATTTGCCAGTGTTGGGCAGAGGGCCAGGCTGCCTTTAGCAGACAAATGAATTTTTAAAAATGCCTCTACAGAAATAGGACATTCTAACCCTCTGGATATCAAACTATTAAACAGTAGTTTCATTTTCTACAAATAAGCAAAATAACAGGGGTTTAGCTGTCTTCTAATCCAGAATAGTTTGTTATCTGTGGAGGTAATACGGATTGATGTTATTTTGAAACAAGTTAAGCCAGACACAAAAGTACTAGAATAATTTCAAAAGCAATGGGAATGGGGATATAGTGGGCAATAACCCTATTCTGGAAATAATCCAGAACCATTCATTCCTTGTTATAATTATTATTATAAGGCAAGCAAGAAAATGGAAGACGATTTCCATTCAAAATAAATAAACCAACTACTTCAGAGAAACAAATGCAAATACATCCTGGGGAAATGGTTTAACTCTTCCCAGAAATCCTTAGAAGGAAATGAGATCAAACTTGTACAGTTATCTTTGGCTTGATAACAGGAAGTCTAATGCTTATTATGTTTAAATGTTCTAACTATGATTAAAGAGCAGTGGCAACAGATATCTACTGCTGCAGTATTTCTCAAACTTGGCAGCTTGGAGATGCATGGATTTCCACTCCCAGAATTCCTTAACAAATCTTGCTGACTGGAGAAATCTGGGAGATGAAGTCCACTTCTTCAACTTGCCAAAACTAAGGAACAGTGTACTACAATATAACAAACTGTTGCTATAATTAAATTATGTGAGCAGAAATGGATGGATGTCTATTTTTGCTATTTTTGAATTGTAGATGTGATCTGCTAAACTCAAAATCAGCCACCCTTAAGGAGAGGCCTAAACTAATTTCCTTAACTTCCCTTAGCAATCAGTGCTAGTAAAAGCCTATTTGTGAAGAAGGATCTACCTGTGAGTGAATGACCAAGATGAATGCAAATTCAAGGATATCATAATTTTAAAGACAGAAGAAGGAAACAGTTGGGAATATCTGAGAAAATGGAATGATGTGACAATTATGCCTTCCTCTCCACTGAAGGGATTGATGTTTCTTCCATAAATCTTTCACAAATTATTAATGTGTTACCACAAGATATAGAATTGTTGGCATTATTCTGAAAGACTAATCTGAAGTAAGTCCATAAATCCACAATGGTGGATAAAAAAAACTTTAACCAATTCAGTTAATTCAGAAGGGAATGATTATTTTAGATGTTGTAACATGCAACCTTATTTAAATGCCTTACATGCTTCCCTTAATATTTCTGATAATATTTCTGATAATATTTCAGATAATATTTGGATCTCAGTTTCTGTTGTATCATTGACATCATCATATGAATAGAGCCAAAGGATTCTTTAAAAAAAAAACCTACAAACAAATGTAAAATGGGGAGGGTATCAATTGGAAAACTCAGACATTTTGAATCTCGCTGAAAGGTGAATTCCATTTCATTGCTAAGGATTTAAGGAACAGTGGTTTGAAATGAGATAACAAAAAGAATACAAAGGTTTGGACAAAGTGATTATTCTTCATTGTTCATATCGAAGAGCCTCACATTTCCAACAATAAAATAATTTTTTGTATCAGTGGCTGAAATTTTCCACCCTAGTTCATTTCTAATTTTCCATGCTTTCATTCAATACTACAAATATATAAAGCATTTAATAACTTTTAAAATTATAAACCAAAACCAAATTAGCTCAGGTTGGAGAAGGTTTTATAGAATCTATAATCTGAATAAATTTTACTCAAACATATTGAAAATATTTGAAGTACAATGATTCTGATTCTGTAAAGAGCCATGACCATAGCATATTGCTGGTTCTCCAAAGTATCTCAGGTTTTTGTGATGTGTCTGGGAGAGTTTCTCATGGAGAAAATCCAAATTCTACCAAACTAAATATATATGTAATTAATTTAAACCCACTTTGATATATATTCTATTGCATGTCAAATTGTCAAATTACAGGAAGTCATAACTGGGCATCTCTATAATTAATTTCTAGATACCTTTTTATTTCTGTTTAATCTTTTAGTATACTGACATGGACTTTATGAGATTTTTGTTGAGTCTGTGTATTACCAATATTCACGAAATGTTTGCCTATATTAGCAGAGATAAGAATGACTAAAGTATTTTCAATGAGATAGTGAGAACAAAAAAGACAGATGTCCGAAGTTACTCCTGCTCGATATTTCAATGTCACATTCTCTTCTTCTGGACATGAGATCCAGTTGACCAACAGCCCTGTTGGACAGTTTAGCAATCATTGGCTATATAGCACAATAAAAGATTATCCAGAAAGCAAGTTAATTTGTTTCCTTCCTTGGGCCTTGAGGAAAGGTTTTTCCAAACAAAATTGACATGCATACACTAGAGTATATTTAGCCCACTTTTGCACTGGTGATTGGTTCTTGGCCAGAGCAGTGAAAAGACATTTCCTGTTTTGTGAGAAGTGTAATAGGAGCCACAGATTTCACCCTAAGCCATGAGTGGGGAAAAAAGAGGAAATTGGAAGCCTTACAGTAATTAATCATTTACTATGAGACCTGTCAAAACCTTTTGTAAAGCTGATAACTGCTGTCAGTAACCAGCTAGTGCACCACCATCTGTGATTGCTTAAAATATCGTCCAATACTTGGCTAAACACATTTTACATTTCTACTTCAGCCCATTTCCAAGGTATTCTCCTGGGAAGTTCTCTTTGCCAAAAAAAGTGGTGTTGCTGGTATTATCGAATTAGTCTTAGCATTAATATTTACATGTACCCTTCCTATATGTGTGTGTGTGTGTATGTGTGTGTGTTATTGGGATTTTGGATCAAATACTTGTAGTTTGTAAGAAGAATGTCTCAAAGAGGTATTCATCACATCTACCATGCTGTCCAGGATGAAGAACAAGAAAACAACTGTTATGACAATTGCTAGCAATTCCTTGACAGTGTTTTTAAAGGGATTATTTTAAGAGGTTTTCCATTCTCAGGGATTGTCCAGTAGGTTCAGGAGTAATGCATAAACCAGAGGCAGAACAAAAGCAATATTTCTCCATCATGATTCACTCATAGTTCCTTCTTTTCTTTTCACCATGATTAGTATCAAAGAAAGAATTAAGACTGGCTATGATATATTATAGGGACATGGTGACTCAGTGGATGAGACGCTGAGTTTGTCAATCAGAAAGGTTGGCAGTTCGGCAGTTCAAATCCCTAGCACCATGTAACAGAGTGAGCTCCTGTTACCTGTCCCAGCTTCTGCCACTCTTGCAGTTTGAAAGCATGTAAAAATGCAAGTAGAAAAATAGGGACCACTTCGGTGGGAAAGTAACAGCTTTCTGTACACCTTCAGCGTTAGTCATGCTGGCCACATGACCATAGAGACATCTTCAGCTTTGTAATGGAGATGAGCATCATCCCCTAGAGCCGGAAACGACTAGCACATATGTGCAAGGGGAACCTTTACTTTTACCTATGATATATTATAGTCTTTCCCAAGTTGGTGTGCTTCAGATATATTAGATTACAGTTCCCAAAATTTGGAGTCATCACAGTTTTGAATCAGTTTTCAGTGGTTATGTATTTTTTTATTTTTTATTTTTACATTTAACTTTGGCAGTGTATTTTTTAAAAGTCACTTACAATAACTGATCATTGTCAATAAGTCTGAAGATGCTTTCTGACTTTGTGTGTGCTTAAGACTGCACCCACAAACAGAAATAAAGAAGTTTGGTTCTAAGCAGAAACATTCATAGGATCCAGTGCTTTAGTCAAAATGATGCGGCAGCATTGTGCTGCCATGATGCAAGGCCTGCCCCTTTCATACATATGTGCAGTGACACAGGAGAGCTGTGAGAAAAAGAGCAGAGCTTGTGTTGCATCAATTCAATTCAATTCAGCTTTTATCATTGATTCCTTCTGTTTGTTTGTGTGCCTCCAACCCTCAGATGCAAATAATTCTGACTTTCATGTTTTCTAACTTTAGATTTTCTTTTTTCTTTCTGTAAATTTTATTGGTTTTTTTTAAAAAAACGAACATAAACAAACAAAACATAAAAACATCAAACTTTCTTCCATAGATATACAAACAGTGTGCCGGTTGGTTTACAAATTATTTTGTGCATCCATTTCATAGTCTTCAATTACAGTTACATCACATAAAAGCTCATATTATCAATCAAAGATTAAATACCCTAGTAACATTATTAATCAATCATTTGACTATAGTTTTATTCATTCATATTTTACGAGATAACCATAATTTACTTAGTTTATTTTATAACGATTCATATTATCCTCCCAAATCTATCCTAAAAATATTTTGTAGATATAATAAAAAAGAAATACATCTTTATATATTTATTATTTTCTAAAAAACTACATATTTCATTACTGTATTTTATTATCTAACCATTGATTAAAAAAGGTCCCAAATTTTATAAAATTGTTTGTCCTCTTGTTCTCTAATTTCAAATGTCAATCTACTCATTTCAGCACATTCCAATATTTTCTTAATGATTTCCTCCTGTGATGGTATTTTCTCATTTTTCCAGTTTTTAGCAAAAACAATCCTAGCCGCTGTTAATACATTTACAATCAGGTATTTCAAATCTTTGCTATTAATTTTAGATTTTCAAATAACTCTTGTATATAAAATTTTCAATGAAATGTGGGAGCAAAATTAGCTCATTAGATAAAATCATTAGTTTCCTCTCTGGCCCCATCAGTTTTTACCCAATTATTTCTTTCATACAGCATTGATAAAATAATAACGAAGGAGATTACTGCATTTGAATATTGTTTTAATATCATAGAAGTAGCCATTCTCTACTGAACTCTTTTTGTAAAAAGAAGATAATATCTGTCCAGCCCAGGAGAATGATTGTACCGATGGCTTCATATTTTGTAGGGAACTTTAAAGAAAGTTCAGAAAACAAACTACTAATTTGAATTCTGTTTTGCTTTAGAATTTATAGTGCACTCTAGTTTTGATCTGTAGATGAAATAAAACACTTTTATTCATCAAAGCCCCTTTGTCCTGAGCACTTTGAGGCTTTACATACTAATTATCCAGTCAAATAATATAAAAATGAACAAATACAACTGGGCCAAAGATAAATCATTTTATAGTGTTTCCAAATATACTCAGGGCTATTAAGTATTTTCAGTAATGCCAGAAACTTACATATTACCCTCTTTATGAGAAGGAACAGGAAGAAGAATAGCTTGTAGACCTTCTGAACTGTCCCAATGCCAAGGATTAGTACAGAAATTATCTGGGACTTCAAATTATTATGCCCTCTATATTAGCATAATGATTTTTCTGCCTGCCATGGTATTTCATTGCTATGTATAAGTTCTCAAATGCTCTTAAGGTTGTTAATTACCCTTACAGCTGTTCAATGAAATGAATCAAGACTAAACTGAACTCACCTGAGCCTAAATAGATTAACCTTACTCAAGTATAACATTCTCTGAATTCAGCTGGATCTTTTTGCCTCAGCAAAGAATAAAGCCAAGTGGAATAAAACAGATGGCTTTTAATCTTTAATGTGCATATTGACCAGATCCAAGCCTGCTTAGCTTTGAGCAGAGTTGTTGTAATGTAAGTTCTCAGATCATTCCTAAGGACCCAGAACAAACCTTACTGACAACACATACATTTATTTAGTGCTACACAAATACCTCAGCTTTCAATGAATTTGAAAATAATTACATTATGCTTTTACTAGTGAGCTTTCAAGAGAATCGATTCACTCATTCAACTTGTAAAAAATCAAGTGATAAATTTGCATGTACAAAACCACATCTTTTCAAAATTACAATTATTGCTATTAAATCCACTTCATAAAAATATTTTAGTGGCCCTCGTCTTCCCCACAGGATTGCAAAACAATTGTACTACATTGCATGATAAAATAATTCTCAAAGGTCCAAGGCTGGACCTGGTTAGGACTAAAACAAGCACACTCAGGAAACCAAGAAATTCAGCAAATCAAATTTTAATCCCCAAAAGCAGGCCGGAGCCTCAGTACTTGGAAACAAAGTCCCGTGCAAAGTCACACTGGGAGCTCTCACCTCTTTATAGTTCAGGGACCATGCCCTCTGGCCATTCTGACATGTCCGCCAGTCAACTAACATCCAGTAGCCAGCAGTTTCAGCCTCCTCACACATCTGGCAGCAGCGGCACTTCCTCCCGACCAGAGGCATGTTACGGGCCCCTCGTCCTTTCAGCGGTGGCAGCACTCCCCTCCTGACCGGAGGCCCATTCAGGAGAGTGATCAACTGGCAAGCGGCTGTTCAGCACAGTAACCAGAAATCCCATCGCCATAGCTGCAGTCTCACCCGTCACTCCTGTTGCTCTCTCTGCTTTCTGCTGCTTCATTGTCTTCCCACCTCTCCCCCCAGTTATGGCAAACCCCAGATCAGGACTCAACGATAATATTAACTATCAATAGTTTGCAATTAGAGTCTAATAAAATACAATGTTAAAATAACACATTTTTGTACTGGAGGGCACACTGGAGCATATTGTAGATACACTTTCAAAATATGTAGTGGCAAGTATTGCCTATTCACCCAATGAAAAATGTGATTTATTAGAATGCTACCATCTATCCCCTGATGAAAGGCTCTCTTGTCCACTGTCACCAAGTTATGGATCTGATTCAGTCCTCTACCAGTTGAATTTCTCTAAATCTAATTAGCCAATTTCCCAATCAAACGTACTTCCATTTCTTCTAGATAATAATCTTCACTGCCATCATACAAACCTGCCTGCAAATACACATTCAGCATTTCTTCATCTTTTCTGGAAATATCAGATTAAAAAAATATAGAATCATTTTTCATTGGTGTTCCAGTTGATGTTGGAATTAAACCTTTAGATATTTTTCCTAGGACATCTATGTAAATGTAAATTCATGTAAAATATGCAGGGACTGTAATGGAATTTCGGGATACCGCAATTTCTCTGGGGGCATTTATTTGTTTTGTTTAAAGCCAAAGATAAAAATCCTCCAGCACTATCTTCAGAAATCAACTGACTGTAGCTACCCAAAAACCAATCTAGAGGATAATTAGAAAGTTATGGTTAGTGGGAAAACAAACTGCTGAGAGATCCAGGAGAATTAACAGATTATATTTCATTTGTCCATTCCTTTACTGTAAAATAATTAAGCCTGTTTCTATTCCAGACCTATGTTGCCAATCTAAACTAAAATAGATTTAAATAATACCTTTGAGGATTGGTGGATTTAAGAAAACATCACTTGCTCTGGAATGTTGCCCTAAAAACAATAGTTAAAAGGCAATAATTATGACTGATCAAAGTCTAAATGTGAGCTTTCAGGAGCCTGCCCAGTACTATCACATTCTTAGGAGTAGTTGATACCATTTAAGATCAAAATGAATAAAATTATATAATAAATTATGATAAAGCAGACAGAGGGTAAACATTCAATTACATTTCCGATTAAGTACCATAAAGTTGAACCACAGTCCTGGTGATACTTTCCTGAATCAAATGGTCTCATTCTATCCCCAGTAACATTATCCTTGATTCAGTTTTGCCATCCCCATTTTCTACATCACACCAAGTGTAGTCATTTTTCTACTCTATCACCTCTTTATGTCAAATGCTCCAAATATTTGAGTTTCTGCTTGCTCATCATCATCTTGAGGGAGCAGATTCATGGTGTCAAACTCCCAGCCTGCAGGCCAGATACCTCATGTGCTGGCAACACCCATGCCCAGTTTAGTTTAGTGAAAGGGGGGAAAGTCCCAATACATCACGTGATGTCGCATGACAACATGAGCTCGACACCCCTGGTGTATCTGATCAAGGACAGGCTGATTAACTCTTCATGTGGTTCATAGTATTCTTGATGTCTCTCAAACTATGATGTTCCTTCTCAATATCCTTTTTCATTTCAGCCTTCTGCTGACTCCTGCTAGAGTGAGAATAGAAAGGATATAGCTTCATGTTGAAGACAAATCTAGTTCTAATTTCCCACCAAAGATGCTGCAATTGGTAGTCCTTGTCTTCTTTAACTGAGCATTGTTGGTTATTACTTGCTCTTTAGCCACTAGTCTCCTTTTGAACGCTTTTTCCATTCTAATTGCTTTCCAAGACAATTTGCATGATGGTAGGACTACAGCATGGAGACTTTTTTCTCAGCTCTGTCCCTCCTTTTTTTAACATCTTGAAGCTATAACATCATCCTATATCAGGTGAAACTTTAGGTCCTACTCTGTCAAAGTTCATCTCAAGGTCTGGCAGTGATAGTTCTATTTCATAGCATCTATTTCTATCATACATCTGATACAGTCTTGTGCTGCCTTTGTTGACTTGATAATGGAGATCACAGTAAATGAATGTTGTTTTGTTCTCCATCCAGTAGACAGAGTTATCAATCCAAAGCACTTTTTAAACTGCAGTTAAATGTTGCAGATCAGCAGTTCAGGAAAGGAAGCAGAGAGCTGTATTCCTTATCAGAAAGCAGATGGATGAAAACTCACTTTTAATAATAAAAAGCCTCTGTTTATACTCCATTAGATAAAAGCATAAGGGCTCAGTTCCCAGGGAGCAGCAATTGCCACTGAAATGAATGGGAACTCAGTCCCTCTCAATTATTTCACAGAGAATTGTTCAGAGGAAATTTCTCGGAGATGGTGCCACATATCACAAAACTGAAAGGTAAATCACAGGTATACTGATTGCTTTCTGTACTGGAAATGAACCCATCTCTTTAAGTAATGGAAACTGGTGACATAATCTTTTGACAGCCTTGATCTTTAACCTTATTTGATCTAAAGCAGATTCTTCAAGAATGATATCATTTAAGTAAATCCCCTGAATTGAGAGTGTAGCATATTAATATAAGCCATTTAAGGATATTATGTTACTAATAATTATTTTCCTCTCTTTCGACTTGAGCAGTGCAAACAATGTGCAACTGTCTTAAACTGAACTTTACAACATTTTGCTGGAAATATCTAATATCCTGGTTATTGCAAACATAATTTCAAAAGATGTGCTGAAGTAAAAAATTATCAATAGAACCATTATATATGCAATTAATAATAAGAGTTAAAACTTTATTGGGTTTAGGTTTTATTTTTCAATGTAAGTTTGTACTTATTATTTATTAAAATATTTATAATGCTATTTTACAAACTTTTTCATTAAATCTATGGTTTAACAGATTTTAAACATTCCTTTTCCCTGTGCTACTTACTAATTGTATGATAGTAGTTGTGTAATTTATCCAAAGAATATGGATTATTTAAATATATCCATTAAAAAAGAATATTGACTTTATGCTGAAGATTATGATTTTGAATGTAGTGCAAACTGATGTAACAGTGACTTTGTTATGCCTCCACTGACACTGTTTATTTCCAGTTACCCCTATTGTATTTTAAAAATACTTATATTTATTGTTTGTCTCACTTGCCATAAACTGCTTTGGACTACAGTGTTGTGGACAAGCATAGATGCAATGCTAGCTGACCTGTGGCTTCCCACAGCACTGGAATTAACCCTTGTTTGACATTAAAATTAACCCTTGTCTGACGTTCTTTCAAGGAAAGGGGCCAATCAAGTGGAGATACTGGAGCAGGAATGCAAACAATGGGGATGGGGTGGTGAATCAAAAGGTACTAGATGACCCACTTTGTGGCTTTTTTAATTATCAAGTTTCAGTTTCTTGCAGATTTGGAGCCCTCTCTGCAGAAACCCAGAAAGACAAGGGTTAAAGAAGATAGGAAAAGCAATGGAGAGGGAGATAACTCAACAGAAAAAGCTGAGACAGAGGAGTTTTAGGTGTAGTCTTCAGTATTCTTCTAGGTACGAAGGTAACATTTCATATGATGAAATAAGGATTACAAATGTCACAATGCAAACTTCAACCCCTTTGTATATGTTTCATGATGTCTCACACATGTACTTAAGGTGTTGCAATGTTAATTTTATTATTGTGATTAAACTGTCCTATTCTGCAGATACCTCTGCTTCCAAGAATGATCAACTAATTATACTTGTTAATATGACAATGAGAAAATTATTAAATGGAATATATTTATATTTTATTTAATGGAATAAAATATAAGTAGCCCTTGTTTAGTGACTGCCTCATGTGGCAACTATTCACAGTTACAACAGTGATGAAAAAGTAACTTTGCAACCAGTCTTCGCATTTATGACCTTCTCAGCTCTATAAAACAAAGGAAAGCTGAAGTAAGATTATAAACATAGTCACAAATTGACCATTTTGGTTAACAATGAAATTACAAGTCCCAGTTGTGTTTACTAAACAAAGACTGGTTGCAAACCTATTTATTTTACATTTTGTCCTGGCATTGGTCAAACCTATGGCTTCCCCTAACTGTTATTACTTTTGGAGTGCAAATTTTCATACACCATCTAAAAGTCAAGTACATGGTTTTGCTCAAAAAATATCAAGCCATTTTAAGGGAAATAAAATCAAAGCCTAAAGGGAAAACATCTTGAAAAAGCATTTTTGACTGGCTTAGGTACAAGATTTTAGAAATCCAGGTTTAGCCTTGAAACCTATAAAATGGGTGGCTATTTTTCAGTGGACATTAGTATTTGGTTTTTCAGCTCATTTGGGCAGGCTTGTATTATTGTATGTCATCATACTATTTTATATTGTATTTTGAAATTTATTTGTCAATTTACATATTATCTGGAGATGCATCATAGGGCAGACAGCATAGGAACATGTTCAGTAAAATAAATGTAACATCAAACATTCTCCCTCTAGTTCCTTAGGCACATATATAGTTTGAATTATTTCTGCACTGATATTTTCATGAACCTAAAATTGAATCAGAAACTGCACTCTAATCAAGGCTATAAAATATGAAAGGTTAACTAGTGTTGTTGTTATTTTTAATTTGTATGTTTCCTTATATATATATATTCCCACACTAGATCAACCCAAAACCCCTCAGCGCCTCTCAGTCACTACAGTAAACTCTCTCACATCCATTACTTTCCACAACATAACAGCCCAAGTAAACAAATCATTTCATTAAAACTAACAAATTCAACACAAGATAAGCAATACCAATAATTAAACAACTTTGGTTTATACTATTTACCAATATGACTTAAGCCAAAATCCAATGCACTTTTCTAGATAATCAGGTGTTTTCTTTTTCTTTTAAAAAGCAATGTAACCAATGTTTTATATAACCCAATACCAGAAACACCAAATTCCTCAAAACCTCCTTCTCATGTCCTACATTTTCATTCTGGTACACTTTGTAAAGATTCCAGTGACAATAGAGAGAGAAAAGTACAGAGCTGCTTTCTGTCTGGGAGCCAGTTGTGGACTGGACAGTATATCCATTAAGACTATGCAGTACTTTGGTCTCATTGTGAAAAAGAATGCATAAGTGGGGAAACATATTATTTAAACATATTTGTCTGTAAGTCTTCAACAGGCTCAGGATTTTTTGTGCTCAGGTGGCTTAGCATAATATAACCAAGGTATTTGACTCATTTTTAAAACTAAAGCATTGCATGGCCATAATGCCTGTGTAAAGCAAGAGAGAGGGACAACAAATTATAACAAGATGTAAAATGCTTCTGCAAAAAAGTTCAATGCAAAAAAGATCACAAGATTTCAACACACCCTATGGGAAGTCCTCCAAATATGACCTCTTAGTGAACTAGACTTTCTCCATTCTTCCCATCCTGTCCTTGATACAATCAAAATATTTCTGGAATGTTTTAAGTGTCCCATCTAGAGAGCTAGGCTACCATAACTATATGATTTTACTTAGTAGTAAGCCTCTGAGCCATTGAATCTTCCAAGTAACATGGCAATGGCAATCATTAATAAACTTTTGTCACTTTGCAATTGATAATTACAAAACAGATGCAACAAATGATAAATCTAATCAATATGCAGTCCAGAAGGCTGACAAGTAAAAAGGATTAAAATCTGGTTTGCACTGCCAGGAGTTTGCCACAATGAAATAAGGAAGTTAATTGATGTTAAAGGCTGGTTATACAGATCCGTAATTGGAAGCATTCAGAAACACAGGAAATGGGCTCCTTGGAGGGCAAATAAAGATAGAGATTAAGATAAGTGATAAAGTGGCTGCTAGGAGACAACTCAAGAGTCAGTAAGGAAATCAAAATTTGGGGACTTCTGGCAAGAGAAAGGATCTGTCTCAAGGAGTGGACATACAAAAATGAAACTGAGTTTTAAAAACTATAGCATTGTGGGCGGAGAGGGAGAGAGAGAAGAAAAATGAGAGGAGCAGCACACATTTAATCTGGCATCATGAAGGGAGACAAGAAGGAAATTGACTTAGATAGACAACAAAAGGAAATAAAAGCAGTAAAGAGATCAGGTGCATGGAGAGGGAAAAACTACTTTCTCTAAGATAAAAGGAAGAAAGCATGAGATATTTCTTCTTGTAGTACTGTGCTTGGCTGGATCTCCACTTCCACTAACAAGGGGAGAGGAATAGCTTGGTGCCAAGAGTTTTGGGTGGTGGAGATGGATAGTAGTGGAAAAAGTTAAGAGGTTGGCAAGTTTCACCACCAAGAAAATCATTCATAGAATTGACTAGGGAGGACTGAAGTTTGAAAAATCAGAAGGGAATGGTGGACTGGATTCAAAACAGCCAATATGAGAAGTTTCAAGATGGATCTAGCAGCCAAGAGAAGAGTGAGGCAACTGTTACATGGAAATTTTATATCAGTCTTTTTTTTTCAAGGGAATTTGTTGAAATACGTACTGTGCCTTCATTCTTGTTGGATAAGCAAGCCTATCCACAGGATGTATAGAGTTTCATCCCTCTAATCAATAGCATGTTGTCATTTAATGTTATTTTTGTACCTGTGTGATACCATCTATACACCTGCATGGCTGTTGTTTTCCAATGACAAATAGTAAAATTATTCTTGTCTTTCAAAAACTAAAAGTATAATATGCAATAGGATGCCCACGGGTGAGGACTGATCCTGTGCTAGTTGAAAATTTATCAATATCCTTGTTTAAAATAAATTTGAGCTGGAAGGAATGTTGCTTGGAATTCAGTTACTCAAACAGAGAATTTGCTTCTGTTTTTTGACCAGAATTACAAATAGTTCAACAACTGATATTAAAATATTGTGATTTTAGTTTGAAATATATTCTATTCCTTCAGCATCTTTGCGCAGCAACTTTTAGATAAAGTTTAATTAGATTGGTCTGCTGAATAGCACAAGAGTTTAAATTTGATCTGAGGTGAATGTTATTCCTTCTGTACAGTACATTCTGGATATTTTTTTAATGACTGGATTAGCCAATCTTCTCCATTTCAATCCCACATGCTGAAAATGTCAGAAAAGAGATCCCTGTCATTCCACTGCATTTGGAGGGGAAAAAAAGTGAAATCAAATTCAGGAGCCAGATGTTTCCAATTTTTTTGTAATGGTGAAACACCCTAAATAATTCAGTATTACTGTAGCCATTACAGAGGACATAAACTTATTTGTCCTGTTAAAACCATTACAGAGTGCTGGTAGAGATACTAACACTGATTGCTTTGAACAAGAGCAAGATAGAGGCAAGAAGAAAGCTGATATTGATTTCTGCCTTGCAAAGAGGAACAGGCCAACAGAAATATACACATCCCAAACTCAAAGTGTAGAGAGGTAGCACTTTGCGCAGGAAGCATCATCAAACAGTCTTGTGTCAGCCCAGTAGTAACTGGACCTTTGAAGCTGCAAATGTGAGAAGTGAAAAATGTTCACCTTTAAAGCATGCCAGGTTTTCTGAGACAGAGCCTTGGTTCAAGGAAGAACGTGCAGCTATGTGAAACCTGACCCTGGAAGGTCTCTAGAAGTTTGGCATAGGTTATGCTGGCAGTGACCTTGTAAATTTAGACAGCTGCTAGACAACTGCTAGGAGCAAATTATTTTGTAGCACTTGTAGCTTTCATGACTAGACTGAAAGCAAAAGAACACTTCCTTCAGTCTTACCGAATCAACTTTCACCTCAACAGCAGGGCTGTTGAAAATCAGAAACTGCGATGCCTTAAAAGTTCAAGACAAGTTTGGGAAATTTAGCAAAGAAGCCTGATATTTACCTTAAATGTATTATGTGATCAACATCTGGGTTCCTTTCTCACAATTCACAATTTAAAATATAGATTTTCAAAAATCTTTTTATTTTATTTGAGGTACTGGGAATGACACTGGGTTCTGACATTTCCTTTGTTCAACAATTATTTATATGAATTCATATTATAATAAGTAGTTATAGTATATTTATCATATGCTGAACAGAAATGGGCATGATCAAAAAGGGTAGTAAAATTAAATAAGAATACTACTTTTTTAATTTGGAGGAAGATTATAGAAGAAACTGTTTTTAAAGTGGTCACATCTTAAACAAAAATAATCAATATAGCTAATCCAGGAAGCTCTGACTTTTATCCAAAAGATTTAATTTATCCTGAGTGATGAAATCACAACGCAAAATCTGATCAGTCATATAGCATTGTCATTTTATCCAGTTGATATATGATCCCTGATTAGCTAGAATAATTTGAGGAAGATGAAACTCAGAGGAGAAAATGCAAAGCAGAGAAATATGTTCCAGAACTTTTGCAGTCACAAAATAATATGGAATTAAAGACACTTGTGATAAATAATTTAGCTCAAATACTAATTCTGACACAAAATAGAATCTCTACATTATTTAAGGTTCCAGTTATTTCATCAATGGAGAGTTATGAAGACCTCTTTGGCTACATGCTACAATAAGCTTTTCTCTTCATTAAAACTTGAAATAAAGAGGTGGGCAGTGCCCGAAAGGCACCTGTCATTATTGAGACTGGCATCAAACAGAAATACTTATGTATTTCAAATTAACTACAACCTATATATCTAATGAGAAAACTTCTGTATGCATCTTCTTAGCTACAGTTACATAATTGTGTTCAAAACTAAGTGGAAAAGTTTGTTCATTTCTTATTTTAATACAGGTATTCTGCTGCTAGTGCTGCTAGATTTCTACTTTAGACTTCTAAATGAAGATGAATTCTGGACATTATTAGTTAAAAGTATCCCTCAGACAGTAAAAGTGGGAGAAATTGCTCCTGGCCAGAGGAGAGACAGCTGAGATGGATAAGCCAATACTCTGCCTCAGAGTAAAACAGTTGAATGTGTTCATTGTAACACCAGCTTCCTTAGGCTTGCCATACATAGTTCAACAACGCTTGTGAATAGAAAGACAGTAAATTGTATGTTGTCCAGCAACCCTGTTATGCTTCGCAGAAGAAAGATGTTAATAGGGGATAAAACCATTAAATGGGCTATTAGAACATTTCAAATATATTTGCATAGCATGATGCACCAGATTGTGAACAACAGCTGCATATTTCTTTATCTGTAGATCCACCATTCTCCTCTTGCACATAGAGGCCACAAAGGTTATTTGCTTTAACCAGAATAAACATGATGTCCATTTATGTGCCTGTTTCAACTTTTGGTATCTTGGAATAGGCACACACCACGTATCTTCTTTTTTTAAAAAAAGAACATCATGATTCTCCAAGATGAAAGCCTGCTATATAAAAGCCTCTCATGCAGACATGATAAGTAAATAAGGATAGATCCACCCAAATTTAAACACTTTTAAGCTTCATTGATTTTAGTAGGCGAGAAATGCCTGGGTTTTCATCTCTCCTGCTATTTTTTTATGAGGAGAACATTTGTATACCTCCTGTCCTCCTCAAAACAGATAAGTAAGTTAAAATTGCAACAAAATAAAATGCTCAATGTGAAACATTTGATACTTCAGATTATGGCCAATCATAATCTAGCCAATCAATAAAAAAATTGTGCATCTATTCCAGCTTCAATTTTTTTTAACAGGTTTTGTTTTTGTTTTGGTGGGAAGAAAAATGATGGAAGATGTGGTAGAGAAAATGGAATGGATATTATTAGCCCAATAAGATGTCCTCTTGCCTTTGATGCCATTTAATGTTTATTTACTTTGCACAATAAAACCTTATCTTGAAGAATTATATATTTATGTTTCTGCACACACATACATTAGTGTCCATCCATTTATTTAGTACAGAAATACATAGATACTCCCTCTTACAAACACCGCATATTACTGTGGGGCCTGGGCCTGTGTTTTTGAGCCAGTGTTGATTCCTGCTGGCTGCTTGGACACATACACAGACATACATTCATAATTGAAAATAATGGGGCTTGGTACATATTTGTTAAACATTTGTTATTTTCTTCCTCTTGCATTGATTTGGGATTTTTTTATAATAATTTCAATATTTTTAAAAAGTCAATCCAAGGAATCATCAAGGAATTATTTCAAAATGGCTTGTTCCTCACACAGAAATTATATGAAAGGAATTTATGAATATTATTTTCATTTTGTTAAAAAGACAAATTCCTGAGGAATTTGCAGCATTAACTTATTATGAATGTCGGTTGAGTGGAAAATGGCAATATTTCATGTACACATGAAGCCATCTGTCACAGGTGATTGGATGATGATTGGATTATTTTCCCATATACAAAGGAAAAGTGGGAAGAATGAATGCAAAAATTACAAGTGAATTAGCTTAAATTTGTTGTGAAGGTTTTGACAAAGTCTATTAAAATGATAGAAGAACACAGTTATGCAGGTGATTGAGAAAGAATACTCATTCTACTGTATGCTTAGTGACTTAGAGAAAATCTAATGACATAAAGAATAGACTTGAATTATAGCATGTTTTGTGCAAATATGGTTTTCAAAATTAGTTGCTGAATGTAATAAGATATGACAAAATAAAGTATGCGTGTAAATAAATATTGTAGAATCTTTAGCTAGGTGCTCTCGGCTGTTGTGGACCATAATTTTGGACAACGCGTTTAATGCAATGCATTTAAGCTGGGTATAAATGGGCTCTGGAAATTTATCATCCTATCAGTGATCAAAGAAAATAAAAAATATTATTACTGTTGTTTTCTAATTTCCTTGCAGGACTGGACCTGTTTTCCCCTCTTCTCAGTGGTCCAAACAAGGTCCAAACTCGTATTCATATGTATGGGCGGAGAGGGAGGACAAATTCCTGCACATACTTACATATATAGAAATAGAAATAGAAGACCCAGAAGGAATTTTGCAATTTGGGTTGTTTTAGTTAATGGCAAGAAAAAAAAATCACAGATGGTTTCTCTAAAATTATACCAAAAATCAAGCTGAAATCTGGTGGATGTTGACATGGGGCCAACTCAAACACTGTGGATACTGAATATTACTTGGCACCCTGTGATTATTAAACTGTTTTAAGAAAATCAGGACACTATGTGTACTATATTAGCATACTCCAAACCCTCGCACCTGATTGGTCCGGACGGAAAGTGACCTGATTGGTCGAAACCCCGGCCGTGATTGGAGCGCTAGGGATCTGCCGCGATTGGCTGTGCCGATCATGGGAGATTCAAAGTGCTGCCATTGGCTGCCCAGCCGCAAGCCAGCCCTATATGAAGGCTGCCGCGGCTTGTGTTTCTTCAGACTGTTCTTAACCTGAATAAAGAGCTGAACTCACTAGAATGGTCTCGCGTCTCCTTTGAACCGATCCACCCCAGATCTAACACTGGCGACGAGGGTGGGATCGTGAGACAAGGAGACCAACCGGCACATGGTGAAGCGGCACGCAGCAGCAGGCAGCATGGCTGGCCTCAACTCGCCACCCGCACCCTTCAACCCTGCTACTGAGGACTGGGAATCCTATACCGATAGGTTCCAGATGTTCCTCGAGAATAGCAATCTCAAGGATGCCAACGGCCACAAGAAACGAGCCGTGTTTCTTACACACTGCGGGCCCGCAGTGTTCAAAATGGCCAAAGCCTTGGCCAAACCAGAAGACATCAAGACCATGGAATGGGGCAACCTCGAGCCCCTACTGAGAAACCACTATGCCCCCGTCGTGCCCATCCTCATCCGGCGGCACGATTTCTACAGGCGGGATCAACGCGAGGGCGAGGGGCTCAGCGACTTCATGGCGGCCCTACGAGACTTGGGCGGCCTGTGCAAGTTCGCCGATCTGGACAAGGCACGGCGAGACCGCGTCATCCTCGGGCTCCGAGACCCCGTCCTCCAGAGCCGCATCATGGCAAAGGGTGACATTTCCCTTGCCGATGCCCTCACCGAGGCCGCCGTGGCGGAAGCAGCCAAGAAATCAGCGGCTCGGATGCGGCAATCGAGCATCACACCGCGATCAATGGCCGGCGAGATGACCTCGACCCCCGATCAGCGACCCGAGACCGACCAGCGAGACACAACCACGCACCATGGCGACGTCGATTCCTTCTCGGAGACCGAGGACGAGGAGGAGGAGATCCACCGCCTGCAAGCAGCACGGGGGTGACGGGAACCACGAGGTCATAAGTCGAGGTTCCAGTGCGCTGGCTGCGGAGGCGATCACCCCCGCTCAGACTGCCATTTCCTCGATGCCATTTGCCGGCAGTGCGAGAAGCAGGGGCATATCGCCAAGGTGTACCAGAATAAGAGACACTACAGCCCGCGACGACGAGATGGCAGCCCCCGACGGCGGGAAAACACCCCCACCAGACACCGAGAGCGCCAACCGGAGAGCCGCTGGACCCAAGAAGGTCGGAATAGGCGACTCCACGAGGTGAGACAGAGGGAGGAAACACACCAGACCGTCGTCATCGGCCATTCCTCCACAAGTGACAACCGGAAGGTATACGTGACGGTGGTCATTGAAGACCAGCCATGCGACATGGAGGTGGACTCCGGGTCCTTCCTCTCAATGGTCTCATGGCGCACCATCAAGCGCCTAGTCCCTACCATCCGCTGCCATGAACTAGAACACCAAACACTGACCCTCAAGGACTACCAAGGGAACCGCATCCCTGTAGTTGGCAGAGGCCATTTTAAAGTCACCTTCAAGGGCCACACCGAAGTGCTACCCCTGACAATCATCGACCGAGACAGACCGAGCCTATTGGGACTGCAGTGGTTCGCACCCCTGGGCATCGAAGTAACCGGCATCCACCACATCGGAGAGGCGGACTGGGAAGCGGCGCTCGTGAGGGACTTCCGGGAAGTCTTCGACGACAGCCTAGGCAAGTACCGGGGGTCCCCTATTTCATTCAATATAGACCCGAGCATCACCCCTATCCGCCTTAAGCCCAGGCGAGTGCCATTTGCACTCAAGCCAAAGATCGATGAGCAGCTAGATAAGCTCATCACGCAAGGGGTGCTGGAACCAACCGATCACGCCAGGTGGGAGACCCCCATAGTCACTCCCATCAAGCCGGATGGGTCTGTGAGAATCTGTGGGGACTATAAGGCCACCCTAAACCACGTGCTCCAACAAAGCGCATACCCCGTCCCAGTAGTGCAGCACCTTCTGCACTCACTGGGGGGAGGGCGAATTTTTGCGAAACTCGACCTGGCACAAGCCTACCAGCAACTGCCGGTCGACGCCAAAACCGCCGAAGCCCAGACCATCGTAACACACCGGGGGCTTTCCGCTGCAACCGGCTCCAATTTGGAGTCAGCATGGCACCGGAGTCTTCCAAAGCCTCATGGAAAGACTCCTCCAAGGCATAGAGGGGGTGGTGCCCTATTTTGACGACGTCTTAGTGGCCGCGAAAAACGAAAAACAACTGGAAGCCTGGTTGAGGGAGGTACTGAAGAAATTCAGGGACTCGGGACTCAAAGTCAAAAAAGGAAAATGCCAACTCCGGGCAGAGAGGGTTGAATTCCTAGGGTACCTCCTAGATAAGCAAGGGATCCACCCCACGGAAAAGAAACTAAGAGCCATAAGGGAAGCACCATGGCCCAAAAACAAAATGGAGCTACAGGCTTTCCTGGGACTGTTAAACTTTTATAATGTCTTCCTACCTCAAAAGGCAACCGAGGATGAACAAGTTAAAGAAACGATGATTGCTTGGGGGAAAAATTTTGGATATGGGATTGACTTAGAGAAATGGCAAAAGTTGTGGTCTCAAAATTATAAAATGACAATGTCAACAGCATATAAAGAAAACTTGTACAAGATGTTTTACAGGTGGCATTTTTCCCCAACAAGAATAGCAAGAATGTTCAAGAACAAATCTGAAAAGTGCTGGAAATGTCATCAGATTCCTGGTTCATATTACCATATGTGGTGGACTTGTGAGGAGGCCAGGAAATACTGGACTAGAATTTGCATATGGTTGGAAAAAATGACAAAGATTTGAAGCCAGAGATTTTTTTATTGGGAATCCTACCTGATACATATAATAAAAACTTAAAGTATTTGATTGTAAATGTATTAACAGCGGCTAGGATTGTATTTGCTAAAAAATGGAAGAGTGAGAAAATACCATTAGAGGAAGAAATTATTAAGAAAATATTGGAATGTGCTGAAATGAGTAGATTGACATTTGAAATTAGAGAACAAGAAGATAAACAATTTTATGAAGTTTGGGATCTTTTTTATCAATGGTTAGATAATACAATATAATAATAGAATAGTTAGAAACTTAGGAAATAACGAATATACATTTTTTCTTGGCCTTGATAACACTTTTAGAATATTTTATTAAGATAGACTTGGTATGATTTTATGATTTGTTATAAAATAAAGTAACTAAATTACAGTTATCTCTCTTAAATATGAATTAGTAAAATTATAGTCAAATGATTGTTTAATAATGATATTAGGATATATATGAGTTATTATGTAACATAATTATTATGATGACTATGAAATGGATGCACAAAAAGGAGTGGTAAACCAACCGATACATTGTCTGTAAATATATGAAGAATGATGATGTTTTTTATGTTATGTTTTATGTTTTTTGTGTTTTTGTTTGTCGTTAAAATCAATAAAAACTTTTATTAAAAAAAAAAAAGGCAACCGTGGTGGAACCGTTGCATAGGCTGTTAGACAAAACAGCCACCTGGACCTGGGGAGCATGGGAAGAGAGCGCTTTCACCAACACAAAGAATCTGCTAACATCGGACGCGGTACTAATCCAGTACAGCGAGACTCTGCCATTAACGGTAACGTGCGATGCATCGCCGTTCGGAATCGGCGCCATTCTCAGCCACCAACTACCGGACGGGAAGGAAGCACCCATCGCTTTCTCATCAAGGACACTTTCAAAACCAGAAAGAAACTACAGTCAACTCGACAAAGAGGCCCTAGCAGTCGTCGCAGGCATCAAGAAATTCCACGAATACCTTTACGGTAGGACTTTTACAATCATCACAGACCACAAGCCGCTGCTAGGAATCCTGGCGGGAAATAAGGCCACACCGAACATTCTATCACCAAGAATGACAAGGTGGTCCGAATTCCTAGCAGCATACAATTACCAACTCATACACCGACCCGGGAAGGACATCGCCCACGCAGACGCCCTGAGCCGATCACCCCTGCCCGACCTGGAAGATGACCCGGCACCCACGACAAAGGTACTGCAAATAGAGACAATATCCAACCCGCTAGTGACCGTGCCAGACATTGCCAGAGAAACAAATAAAGACAAGCGGCTGGCGCGAGTCCTGAGCTGGGTTGGAAAAGGGTGGTCGGAAGGGGACAAGGACGAACTATTCAGACCCTTCAGAAACAGACAAACTGAACTCTTTACCGAGAAGGGCTGTATACTGTGGGGGGACAGAGTGGTAATCCCAGAAACATTACAAGAAAGGGTACTGGGGATGCTGCATGAGGGACACCCAGGGATGGTTAAGATGAAAAGCCTGGCCAGAAGCTACGCATGGTGGCCGGGAATGGATAAACAAATCGAAACCTGGGTAGCCAAATGCAAACAATGCCAGGAAGCCAGGCCTACCCCTCCCGCCGCCCCAATCCACGAGTGGGAAACGCCAAGAGGCCCGTGGTCTAGGATTCACATAGACTTCGCGGGGCCAACCAAGGGGCACATGTACCTCATCACAGTAGATACTTACTCCAACTGGCTGGAGGTAAGCACCATGAAGTCTACCACAACGGAGGCGGTAATAAAAAAACTGAGCAAACTTTTCGCACGGCCTGCCAGACGTAATAGTGTCGGACAATGGGCCCCAGTTCACCGCGCTAGCGTTTGAACAATTTCTGGCAGGCCAAGGCATACGCCATGCATTAACCGCGCCAGCAAATCCGGCGGCGAACGGACGGGCGGAACGCATGGTGCAATACACGAAGAAAGCCATACAGAAAATAGAAGCAGCCAACATACAGGACAAAATCAATAAAATGCTCCTCATTCAGCATATCACACCCAGCGCAACCACAAATAGAAGCCCGGCAGAGCTAATGATGGGCAGAAAACTACGGTCAACACTAGATAGAATGCACCCCACATATAACCCTGACAAACCCCCGGGCTCCTCCAGCAAACACAGAAAATTTAACATAGGGGACGCAGTATACGCGAAAAACCTGTCAGGGGAACCACTCTGGATACCAGCAACGATCACCCAAATAACCGGCCCCTTATCGTACCAGCTAGAGACAAGCGACGGGAAAAACTGGAAACGGCACATTAACCAGCTAAGGTCTAGAATAACCAACAACCAGACACCCGAGCAAGAAACTAGAAGGGGGGGGAAACGGCAAGCAATAAAGAAAGAACCGGAGGGACCCCCCTAGCGCAAGCCGAACACCCCCCACCCAGAATAAATAGACCACAAATAACCCGTTCCTACTCACCAGTAGATGCAGGACCAACAGAACAGGAAAACCCAGAATCTTCACCGGGAAGGAGCAGTCAAGCCAGCTCAACCAGCCCGGAAAGACCCGACGGGAACAATGGCAGCGGCAGCTCAACCAGCCCGGGTAGACCGGGAGGAAGCTACCAAGAAAGGCCCAGCTCAACCTTCCAGGCAGTTCCATCCCTGGGAACCGGAGCAACAGAGGAGACATCCGAACCGGTCGACGACCACACGAGAACTGAACCGCGCAGGTCAACTAGACAGGTACGAAGCCCCGCTTACTTGCACGACTACATCACAACGCACGCCAGACGAAACCAAGAGGGGAGGGGTGTACTATATTAGCATACTCCAAACCCTCGCACCTGATTGGTCTGGACGAAACCCCAGCCGTGATTGGAGCACTAGGGATCTGCCGCGATTGGCTGTGCCGATCGCGGGAGATTCAAAGCGCTGCCATTGGCCGCCCAGCCGCGAGCCAGCCCTATATGAAGGCTGCCGCGGCTTGTGTTTCTTCAGACTGTTCTTAACCTGAATAAAGAGCTGAATTCACTAGAATGGTCTCGCGTCTCCTTCGAACCGATCCACCCCAGATCTAATACTATGGAACTCTCTGAATATATTATTCTTCCCCCATAATATGTAGTAACATCTTTTGTATAAAACTCTTGAAATCTTTTCCAAAATTCTTATTTTTTAAAAAAAAGGATTAATAAAAAACAAAAACTTTATAGAACTAAATTATAGTGGGAATGATTGACTAAAGTCATTATATGACTCTTCAATGTTATTCTCTTTTAAAAGCTAATATTGCTCTACCGCATCTAATCAAAATGACACCATCAAGGTTATAGTTAGATTTTATAGACAGTTTCCACATTGGTTAAAAAATCCAGTAAAGCTGTTAAATAGAATCCTAGCTATTGAACTTTCCTTTTTTCCCTCTTTCCTCCCCTTTTTGAATTGAATGACTAGTGATGAGCTGAATCAATTCTATTACTGATTGCTACTTTATATTAGCAGAATCATATTGACATTAGTGTTCTTTTTTTTCCCCAGCTGCCAGAATTAATGTTGTTTTGTTTTTAAGTAGCTATGATTCTTAACGCAGAAGTTCATATTGGCAAATGCAGCAAGATTTCAATTGAGAGTTGTTATATGAGAATAGCATGGGGTTTTCAAAAGGTTTTTTTTTTTTAATCTTGCCTTTATTATTTTTTTATAAATAACTCAAGGCAGTAAACATAATCCTATTTCCTCCATAACAACAACTCTGTGAGGAAGGCTGGGCTGAGAGAGTGTGCTACCCAGCTGGTTTTCATACCTATGACAGGAGTAGAACTCATAGTCCTCTGCTTCTAGGATAGCATCTTCACCACTACACCAAACTGACTCTGCTTAAGATGAAGAGTCTGGGGCACCTAATTTCTCTCAAGTTATATTGAGAGAAATTTGTACTTTGTACTTATTTTGATATTAGGGTAAATGAACTATAATTCTCAATATACCCCTGAAAGAATAGATTGTCTGGGCATATCCCTGTCCAATCCTCTCCAATTGATGAATTGGAATGCTGATTTATTCATTTCTCTTTTTATTTATTTGCCATATATCCCACCTTTCATTCAGAAGTTCATGATAACCTATGTACCACTTTTTCAAAGACGAGCTTACGAAATAGATTGGACCGAAAGTGACTGGCTCTCACTCATTAAGTTTATGGAGGGAGAGACTTTATTACTATCTTCTTTAAGAAATTTTGTTCATATTCTGATTGTGGGGATCATGGTTCAGATGATGCCTAGAACTGTCCCATTCAAATCAATGTGGTTTTGTTTCAAACCCACAGTTTAAATCCCATTGATTTCAACTATCCAACCTCTTGATCTTGATCTTGAATCCCAACAAAAATTAACTTCTCAGTTACAATACAGTGCCTCCTAAAATACATTCAAATCTTATCCCAGCTTACCCATGTTATAAGCAATATGTATGCAAATTTGCACAGGAATGTATATGATTAAGATCTCTAGAGGTGCAAGATAATATTAATTTCCTCAGTCACATGTATATAAATGTACTCCACTTAATGTTATGGGAAAAACTAAAATTCTATTCCTGAAAAAAATGATTAATGTTGGCAATAAAACCTGCCTTCTACTCTGGACACTGAGTGACCTGACCCTCACTGAGTGGGATTCCCAATTGTCTCAAAATCTCCACTTTGAAATCCCCTCTCGAGTTTTTGCACACCTGTAAGACTGGTGGATATATCTGCTAAACAAAAAATAGACCTTGGGCAAAGTTTGAATGCATTAGTGGAGGTACAGAACTGTGAGTGAAGAGATACTGAAATTTGTCCAAGATCAGAGTTTTCACAATGGGGATGGTGAAAGAACCTCTGCACAATGACAATATTATTGCATATTGTTGTTAACCTTTTCTGGGAGACAATTACTTGCTTTTCCACAGCACTTTGAAGATTAAACAGTTTAAATTTGCTGTTGAAAACTCTGCATTCAAAGCAGCCTTCCATAATTAGTGAACCGTGCCATCTGCCCTGGGGTTAAATGGAGGAAAAAAGGAGACTCCTAGATTTGTATTTTCCATCTAAAGTGTGTAAATAATTGTTCTTTGATTGTGGGTTTTCCAGGTGACAAAAGGTCCCTTCCCAGAGGTTCATTTTTGTCAGTCCTCTAGGTCAGAGAGGATTATTTTCCAAGGTTGAAGAAGGGCAGCATCTTTCTGTCTTTCTAGGAAAAGTCTGAGGGGAAATATATACTGCCTTTCAGATTGTCCTTTCCTTTCTTTGTCTTACCAAAATAATGTAGAGATGATCAGGTGTTAGGGAAGTGACCCTAAACAAAGATTAATCACAGACTGCTGCTTACATCACTCCTTTTCAATATGACACCTTCTAAATGTATTAGACTAAAATTCCATCATCCCTAGGCATCATAGCTACGAGTTATGAGTAATAGGAGTTTTACAATTAAAAAAAAAGAGCTTATCATATTGGGGGAGTACTGATCTAGAAGCCTAAAGGTGATTTTCCTGCTTATTCCTCAGCATGTAATATTAGATTTGTAAATCTGGCTCTTTTCTAATCTATATTCAATTCTTATAAGCATGAAATTCAATCATTTTATTGTAAAAATTTATTGAACTTACTTCCATCAGGCCTGATGGGGAGAAGGCTCCCAGTCCTATTATGAGAGATAAAGACTTCTTTTTTTCTCTTTCTCCACAACTTGCATAATTTTATAAACCTGTCCCCTATAGCCATCTTTGTTTCGAAACCAAACCACTTGTAGGGAAAGCGTTCCAGGCCTTGATCGTTTCACTTTGCCTTTTCTGATTTTGCCAGATCTTTTGATGTTTCCTTTTGATTAGGAATTGCCTCATTAAGATTCGATTCCAGTCTTACAACCAATGGCCCTGTTTTATTAGCTAGTTCCTTCATCCTGATCAGAGCTTCCATCAGCTCTCACCACCACACATTTTGATTTCTACATGCTGTTGAGGGTTTAAAGAGGAGGAACCCAAAGTAGAACAATCACGCAAGAAGCTTTCAATAGACTAAAAATCACTAAAGCAAAATGATGAGCCTGCAGTGAATAAAGAACAAGAAAAAGTGAAACACAGTTGGTGCCATTTTTATTTATAGAGCACACATTTCCAGCAACATTATTCCTCTTAGTCCTTGAGGAAGTAATATACTCTCACCCTTAAAACGCTGTAAGTAGTCGATAATCCATTATTACAGTAAGCCGTACACTCTCACAGTAATTATCTAATAACCTCTTATAAAAGACCGTAACTTCTTAATCTGTTTATAATTATCATTTCAATGATCCTGAGCATTAATCTCTGACCTTCAGCAACTCTGACCTGATCTTAATTAGCTCTAATATCAAATCATCTCTATATAAGAAACTAGCCATGACCAAATGAATGAACCTCAGGTATAGTTAATTTCAGGAGCAATTATCTTTCCATGTAGGAAGATTTAAATGATTATCTGCACAATTTCACACAGTTTTATGTAATTCTGCAACATTATAAATTCTGTTTTAAATCATATTTCAAAGGCAAGACTCTGCTGACTGCCTTTGTATCATATACTAAGTAACTAGATTAGTACATCACATTACTGTTGTATAACAGTGGATGAGTTTTGTGTCCTTATTTTCAATTACATGGGGAAAACAGAACTGTATTTCACCAAAGGAAACTCTTGTGTGGTGTGTGTGTGTCTGTGTATGGGTAGACTATGAGAAACATCACAATAGAGAAGCTTAGGGGATCCAGTCTTAATCAAAAAAAATAGTTTTAAAGAAATTCTTCACTAAAAGCCAGTGACCATATTGATTGAAAATAAATGTATACACACTCATTATAATAGCTAACAAATATCTAAAGGCCTGACTACTGCAATTACTGATTTTTACATAGTTACATATACAGAGAACATGTAGCTATAAAGATGGCATTCCTATATTGATGTAAAGTAATAGGCAAATTTTTGGCTAGAGCAGGTTTTTACTACAAGCTGAGGTGCAATGAAATCTAGAGAAATTTATAAAAAGGATGCTTTCATGTTACACTTACAGTATAATACTTATCATAGATTAACTCTGCCATTTTGAACAATGTGCAGGAAGCTCTAAAGCAAGCTCCAGTTAATTTTTTTTATAAAATGGACACAACAGGAACAACCTTTTTTAAATTGTGCCAGGTAATAAGGGTCCAGGTAAATCCACCACACAGTCTTTGAGACATCATTTACTGAATGGGATTTGAGAGTAGATGCAGTAGATGGTATTATTGTACATTAAAATAACTCTCAGTGACTTATATCTTAATTTGGTTTTTGTTTTCTTGTTTTTTTCTTAGTTATTTATTTAGATTTCTAAGGTTGCTCAATGCAACTGTGCCTCTGGGCAGCTCACAAATTAAAAGCAAATTCACAGAGCATTACCCCACCACCACACACACACAAGATCAAAGCTGATCATAACAAGGAAATGACTCAATGTATATCACAAGCTAATTCAAATAGTTCAGTCCAACTGTCATGGCTGCCCCTCTCCTATCCAAGCTTCATGAACAAACTGATTGACATTAACAATATGGGAAGAGAAAGAATGGAATGTAGGGAGGAAGCAAGACGGGATGGGAGCCCATCCCCTCCGAATTGTGAAAAGCTTCAGCCAGCCAAGGTCAGTCATCGGTATGCAGAGTTGGGGACCAAGAGCCTGTTTCCTAAACAATATACAAGCACCTAACTGAACATTTACAGGTAACAGGGGGGTGGCAGGGTGAAAGAAGAAAATTTACTTTGTATTGTTTGCACAGTATTCAACTTTGCTACTTCTGTAATGACTTAAGCTTCAGTAAAGTATACTCTTGGCAAAAACAACAGACCAGGAATTCTTCTTTGCTAGATGATTGAGTGGAACAGTTGACACCAGCCTATCACAGGAGCTGGAGAAAGAACCAGGTCTTCAAATTCCATTTAAACTGTACCAAGTTTGGAGCTGTTCAAATCTCTGGGGGGGTTATGTTTACTTTATTTATTTATTTATGTCGATTGCTTACAATAGGTATAAGTAAAAACATAGTTATGAATACATGGATACATATAAGAAAAATAAAAGAAATAAAAGAAACAATAGGACAGGGACAGTGGGCATGTTGGTGCGCTTATGCACGCCCCCTACAGACCTCTTAGGAAAGGGGTGAGGTCAATAGTAGAAAGTCTAAGGTTAAAGTTTTTGGAGTTTGGGGAAGAAACCACAGAGTCAGGTACAGTATTCCAGACATTGACCACTCTGTTGCTGAAGTCGTATTTCCTGCAATCAAGTTTGATGCGATTAACCTTGAGTTTGTGTCTATTGTTTGCTCTCGTATTGTTATGGTTGAATCTGAAGTATTCATTGACAGGAGGACATTGCAATGTATGATTTTATATACTATACTTAGATCGGACCGAAGGCGGCATAGTTGTAGGTTTTCTAGGTCTAAAATTTCGAGTCTGGTAGCATAAGGTATTCTGCAACGAGTAGAGGAGTGGAGAACTCTTCTTGTGAAATATTTCTGGACTTTCTCAACTGTGTTAATATCAGATATGTAATTTGGGTTCCAGACTGGTGAGCTGTATTTGAGTATTGGTCTAGCAAATGTTTTGTATGCTCTAGTTATTAGTGTAATATTACCAGAGAAAAAGCTATGTAAGATTAGGTTAACAACTCTTAATGCCTTTTTGGCTATGTAGTTACAGTGGGCTCTAGCACTTAGATCATTAGAGATGAGTATTCCAAGATCCTTGAAAGAGTTTGGATTCTCAACAAGGTCTTGTCTATTCAGCCTGTATTTTATTTTCTGATTTCTTTTGCCACTATGTAGGACAGAGCATTTATTTGTTGAGATTTGAAGTTGCCATTTGCTTGACCATTCTGATCAAGGTCTTTTTGAAGGGTAGCAGTACTGTCTGGTGTTGAATAGCTTTACATCATCAGCAAAGAGAATGCAGTTGCTCTTGATATGATCACAGAGGTCATTTATGTACAGTATGAAAAGAGTTGATCCTAGAACACTGCCTTGGGGGACTGGTATAGAATTTGACAGGACTCTCCCAATTTTGACCATTTGTTGTCTGTTTGACAGGAATGCTTATATCCAGTTATGCAGGTGTCCAGAGATACTGTAAGATTTTAGTTTTAGGCATAGTTTGTCATGTACCACTGAATCAAAGGCTTTACAGAAGTCTATGTAGATTGCGTCTATTGTTATTCCAATAACAATATTATTAAAAATATTATTAAAATATAATAAAAATATGTTATTCCAAAGAGCAGGTCTGTGGCAGAGAAGGCACCCTTCCTATATGCCATCAGATGGTATTTCATGAGAAATGGGACACAGACCAAACTCATTGGGTTGGGCTCAATGGGAGAAAATAATATAAACAATCATGGGAAAACATGCTCTCTCAGATAACTAGGCTCTATGTACCATTAATGTCTTTATAGGTGATAATCAACACCTTGAATTGCACCTGTAATCTCCTTGGTACCCAATGCAACTTCATAATAGGGGTGTCATAATGGACATAAGGAAGCATGCCCATCACTGCTCATGCTGCTGCAGTCTGGACCAGCTTTAGCTTCCAAGTGCTCTTCAAGAGCAGCTCCACGTAGAACATATTGTGGTGGTCCACTTGCAAGATGACTTAGGCATGAGTGACTATGAAAAAAAGACTCCCAATAGCAATAGCAATAGACTGTCCAGTAAAACAAATCATTCAGAACTTCATTAACTGGAGCCATGTCCAGCTTAGCAGATACACATCATGCAATTTTAAATAAAATGCTTAGACATAGGAAAACCAAGAAAGATTGAAGTACTGTAGTTTGGCAAAATTAGCATGAAGAAGAAGAAGTTTTTTTAAAAATCAAATATTTAAAGCACACTGACATGAATATGGTGGCAAATTAGTTTGTTGCTTCAACTGGTAGAAATTGAAGCAATGCGTTTAAATGCTGAAAGAAAGAAAAATATATTCAACCCATAAGACAAACTTCCTTATGCCATGAGCAATTTGACAATGGAACACCCTGATTGTCCAGCTGTCTTTCTGATTAGGAGTTTCAAAATAGAATTAAATGTCACCTATTGGAATGACATTCCAGTAGGCATCAGCTCCAAATTAAATTAAATTAAATTCCAGTTTTATGATTCATTAACGTTCTCTTTTCCTTTATGGAAACCGATTGTAAATAAACTCAACATTACTTACAGATATTGATTCTCCCTTGTTTTTTTCATTCCTTTATTCCTTTGTCTTCCTGATTGTTACATTTAGAACATTACAATTTAAAGACCCAAAGTTAGTTAATTAGCTAGTCGGTTTCATTTATTTCCTCTTTTATTTTCACTAATTTATGTGCTGTCACCTCCTCCTGGGAGACTAGGAAGCGCATAATAAAATCAGCATACACCACCACAACTTCATTAACCAAAGAAAACCCATCCCATGGACCCAGTTTTCAAAGTACTTCCTCTATGATTTTGCTGATTTAATTGCAAGTTCTGCCCCGAATCCCCATTAGAAAAACACAGTCTTGAATGCTTTTCTGGAAAGGCCATCAGGGAAGAGGTCATCCTCATTATCATATATAATAACAGCTTTGCACTAGTGAAATTTTTTCCACTTGTTCAAGATGAAAATACTTGATCTCTGCACTTCCCATTACTTACCGAAGTCCTATATCCTACATCCCACACTTTTCTCACAATTCTTAGATACAGCTTTTCTGGAGTCATAATAGATGGTGATAATTTGGGTACACCTGTGAATGTCAAGTTCTTTTGTATGTGCAAGCAAACATGCTTCCTAGTATAAAGACACACTTGGCTATTAGATGGATGGATGGATGCATGGATATGCAGACATGTTCAGGCATAGTTTTTCTCACATTCAATCCAACACAAAAAGGGTCATGACATAAATGAAGAGAGGGTTTCATACTTATAGTGCACTTGTCTGCACTGGGGAACCTAACTCTATATGTAATTGTTTCCATATGACCTTCAGCCCTCAACTATCAAGATTCCAACTTACATGAAGGTGGCAGGTTATAGAGCTAAATTCCTGACTTCTGGGAGTACTGCTGAAGCATGAAGACTGATTCATCAGTGACATCTCAAGCATGACCAGGAAAGAGAATGGTTCTTCACTATATTGGCCCGAACCCTAACCCTAACATTGCAGACAGTAACATGATCTGATCTGCACATCCATAAAGTGGATAAAACATAGGTTTGACACATAGGATAAAACCTAAATAATATCATAATCCTGCTAACTATATTCTTCCCTTTTAAAAAAGTGTTTTATTTTGGCTGGATCAAGCCCTAGCACTTGTCTTTTTACTTTATACTTACAGTGTATAAGAGTGTAAACACGCACAAGAAAAATATTGTTAGCTCAATTCCCATACATACATTTATTCAAGGAGAGAGATGAAAAAAGGAGTGCTTTAATAAACCCAATTTATCAGACTTAAGTCCTTGAAGCTTTCCAGTCAGGGTTCTTCCAAATGCTAGCATTTCCTTCTTATAAGTCAAGGCATTTGTTCTACAGCAAACCAATGAAGATACAATTCTGATGAGAGTGATTGATCTGAAAGACAATTTGAATGAAGGATGCTGTGTTCATCCTCTAAATGATACCATGCTGACAGTTCCAACAACCTTCTCATGATATATTGCTAGAAGCAGTCAAGAACAGTAAATTTAACAAGTGGAATTGTCTCTATCATATAGCTCATTTCTCCTAAATGGCTATTCTAAAAAAATCCCACCGCTATTAGTATTTATTTATTTATTTTAAAATTCTGTATTCACACTCTCCAAAGCTGAAGGATTCTTTCCAAAAGATTACTTTTCAAAAACAGTTGCAGCAAATCAATGTTAATTAAAAAATGTTTGTTGTCTGTATCATTTCAAGGTATGGATGATTTTAAATTCTCTCTGAATAAAATTTCATATAACATATTAATTCCTAACCTCATAGTACCAAATAATATTAGACTCTTGGTTACCACTGAACAAAACTCTTGTTCTCTCCGAAATCTTCAAAAGGGCAACCATGACAGGCTGAGATTTTATCAAAGTGAAGAATTGTGTGTCATGACATCACGCTACAATTTGCGCCTTTTGTATTCTTGCATGCAGTGTTGCGACACAAGAATGAAAGAAACAGTTGGCATTCTGATATTGAAACACACTTTTGCATCCACCACAAATGCCCATCACTCCTTAGAAGAGCAAATCTGTGCTGAAAAATATAGGCAATATCTAAACTCATGTGGACATATATCACGATAAGAAGTATATGCCCCAAATTATGATACTCTTTCCAAGTATGATTCCTGAATTCATAGCAGTAATTGTCACAGAACAGATTGGAGATGTTGCCCATGTCCCACTTTAACAAGTGGTGAGTAGCTGTATTCTGCATTGATTAAAGATACTACTTTGAGGGAAGCCCATTGATTCAATCTGATATCCTTTCTTCCCTTAACTGGCACACATTCCTCTCACTCTTTCCTTCCCCCTCATCTTGACATCTGTTTCTATATTCTATTCTACGTTCCATGTTCCTGTGCCACAAATCTCTGAAAGAAATTAGACTGATAGAGAGGAACTGAGAGAAATTTACCAAGTACATTTCCATGGTTAAGCACAGACATGGAACACAGAACATAATAGGGTTAGAAGGGGCCTAGAAGGTCTGAGACTGAAGTTCAGTCTCTTCATATTCGTGCAATTAGTCTAATACCTTATATCAAATAACAATGTCAAACTTCTTCTTTTGGAAGAAATGGAGCCTGTGACAAATGAAGCTCTTTGGGCTGCTGTAAAGTCCATGACCACTTTTCTACTTTAGCATGATCAGATATCATAATAATCTTTTCCAGAAAGGCAAGATTAGCCTCTGTCTTCCTACATTCTTTCTGGATTCAATTGCAATGTGTTAAATTTGACCACAGTTTCCAAATGTGGAAATGTAGAATAACATAGTAGTCTCTGATTATGTCTCCAGGTGGATCTAACCAAGGACCAGTCCTACACCAGCAATGCTTAGATGTTGTCACCCATTACTTGGAGAAAAGTTAGGTGACTGGAAGTGACTGGGGGTGGGGTGGGGGAATAGAGACAATAATGTTAGAAATAGATTGAGGACAGTAAATGTTATGTCATTATTTTTTTTACCTCCAGAATAACATGGACAGCATTTTAACTCAGAAGTGCAGAAAGGATCTAAGAATGGTTACGTTAATTAAAAAGGTAGGCTTAGATGTCACCTGCAAGCTGATTTCAAAGTTTGAATCAACTGCCCCATAATATTAATGCACAAGTTAAATAGGATCATTTAAACAGCCAATCCCATGGGGCATGTTATATATGCTCTTCTAGTGCTGCTTAAAGGTAAAGGTTCCCTTCACACATATGTGCTAGTCATTTCTGGCTCTAGGGGGTGGTGCTCATCTCCGTTACAAAGCCGAAGAGCCAGCTCTGTCCGAAGACGTCTCCATGGTCATGTGGCTGACATGACTAAATGCCGAAGGCACACGGAACACTGTTACCTTCCCACCAAAGTGGTCCCTATTTTCCTACTTGCATTTTTACATGCTTCTGAACTGCTAAGCTGGGAAAAGTTACAGGAGCTCACTCCATTACATGGCACTAGGGATTTGAACTGCCAAAGTGCTAACCTTTCTGATCGACAAACTCGGTGTCTTAGCCACTGAGCCACAATGTCCCTCTCACTGCTTCCTCTTACTGTATCTCTTAGTGCTTAGGGGTCTCCAACCTTGGCAACTTTAAGATTTGTTGACTTCAATTCCCAGAGTTCAACTTTGGAAGTTGAAGTCCACAAGTCTTAAAGTTGCCAAGGTTGGAGACCTCTGGCTTAGACTATTGAAAATGTTTTTGGAAGAAAAAGTATGATATAGATTAATTATTCAAGTCATTTAACAGCTATGTATTTCAGAGGCATTTCATGAGTAGGCATGTTTGTAAGTGCCTGTGGAAGGTGGGGGTCATGGAATGCACATCAGTTTCTGTATTTGGGGCTGACCGTAAGATGCAATTTTGAAAGGGTGCCTTTTGCACAGTGATAGCATGGCATTTTTGGGGGGGTCATTTGGAGATTTGTATCATGATGACATTGCAGTGGACATTTATTAGCATGATACAAATAAGGAATTGGAAATTACCTTGCTGAATACTTTGTAAAAGGTCATTTGATTTTGATAAATAATTAAATGAAAGTTATAATCTTTATCTTGCCCAAGAATATTTCTTATTCAGCAATAGCACTTAGACTTACTTACCACTTCATAGTGCTTTTACAGCCCCCTCTAATCATTTTACAGAGTCAGCATATTTCCCCCAACAATATGGGTCCTCGTTTTACTGACCTTGGAAGGATGGAAGGCTAAGTCAACCTTGAGCCTAGTGAGATTTGAACTGCCAAATTGCTGTCAGCAGAAGTAGCTTGCAGTTCTACATTCTAACCACTGTGCCACCATGGTTATATGGCATGGCAGTCATAATGGCAGTATGCCTGAAGACAACTCTTTGATACTTGATTTCTATAATAATTGGATTGTTTAGTAGGTCTGTTGTAACAGAAGGAATATTAATAACATATTAAATAGCACATTAAATAGCATATTAAAACTGCTCTAAAAATGTTTGGAAATTATCTGACAGTCCCCAATAGGGTTCCTCCCCTCCCCCCATGACAATATATATTAAGCTAACACTTAGATTGAGCTATGGATTATTAGGACTACCAAATGTAGGGGGCAAAAATTCAGAAGACTACTAGAATGAGCAGAGTTTTCTGTATCACTTCTAACATCCAGTGATCGTCTGGATTTCTGCAGCCCCGATCTGGCAGCGTAGCATTAGTACCACATCGGCAAGATCTCTTTCTTGATTAGTCACCATTAATTCCACCAAGATACATGCACAACTGAGATCCTCCATCCTGTCTTCAATGTGCATCCCTTTACAATTACTTACATTGCGTATCTTTTTTCTTTATTTCTGACTGTTGAGAAATTAATTGCCTATGTAAGGAAAAATGAGCTCAGCCACTCACTGCCTAAAGAGATCTGTGGAGTGCAGGCTTCCATGTACATATCAGTTGCTTGATCAGGAACTGCAGACATCAGCCATCTGAGAATTATGCTGTGCATCCAAATGCAGAGATCATTGATCCATACAAAATTACTTTCAACTGGATCCTCATCCAGATATGCATCATAATATGAATCCTTATTCATATCCTGGCACCATTAGCCATGCATACCTACAGGAACTCAAGCTGGATCAGGGAAATTTTAAACGCCCTCCTTTGAGAATGAGAGTATAATCTCTTTCTCTCTTTCTCTCCCTCCCTCCTTCCCTCCCTCCCTCTCTCTCATTATATATATAGTATCCACACACGCATACATACAGTATCTTCCCATTTTAATTTATGCTAATATTTAATTATATTTAAACTACCACATGAATGCGAGTTCATAGGAGAAAGTCTACATTAAGTGCAAATGCTTACTATTCTGCTGGAATTCCAGAATTAATATGAACATCAACGTTTAAGGAAAGAAATGAATGGGAAAATGGAAAGCTCTATTTAAATCACCCCTTTTCCTTATTAATTTGAATCACTTTGATTAAAAAAAATCAGCTCTATAATCCCTGTTAATTTTTCTATTCTTCTAACAATCAAACCCTTGTTTAATTTTATTTTTTGTGGTGAAAGAGAAGATTCTAATCGGCACTGTTGATGCTATTCATACATTCAACATGTGACTGTTATTCCGGTTTCATTTACATGGAGTGCAAAGGGATAGTTTTCTGTACATGGTATTAATTTGCAATTTAATAAGGTTAGCCATCTTTGATGCAAATTGTTTCCCACTCACTCCTACTTTCTAAAATCTGCATGAAGATGTTTTTCTTTGTTCTGAATCTCTTGGCTAAACTACTAGGCAGTTGCTAATGGAATTTCAAGCTTGGTCTGACCCAGCAAGGAGCTTCTTATAGTTTAAAGCAAGACTGTGTACAGGATAACCGAACATAGAATCCCCTGCTGGGACTTCAGGAATGGAAAGTACACATCATATGAGTACTCCCAACAAGTACTGTGCCCCCACTGTGGAGACTGAAATGACATCTGTCTCTACAGAATATCCAGATATGCAGTAGGGGATCTGCAAAAGAAAATCCTTCACATGTACAATTGTACTCATGTTGATTTCTGGGTGAACAAGGGTTTTCACAATACAGAACTCTTGTCGATCTCAAGTACAAATCAATTCAACTAAAAAGAAATTGTCCTAATTTCTATCATTTCCTAATATAAAATATATTTTTTCATCAAATTAATATTTAAAATCTCATCTAATTTGAATTATTCAAGTGTCCATAGAGTTATTATGTATACTTTTTATTTGCAATGCATTCCCACCATGTAGCTTTGGTGCAGGGACCTGTATATCATCTGTGAAAAACTTTCTGCAGTAGATATTTCAGTGCATTAGTGATTTCCTTGCCTTGTTTTACCATTGAAGGACATACTACTTTCCTGACTAAAGCCAGATATAAACCCCAATGATTCGGGAGAGTTGTGATATCCACACATTCCAACAACAGAAATCTGTAATAAATATATGCCAGTGGAATTCACTCACATTCCTCCAATTCAGCTACCATCATGTGGTTCACCTTCCTCTGCAGAAAAATCACAGATCCATTTTTAATACACTGAGAACTGCAAGATTAAACTTTCCCCAAAACATTCACTTTAAATGTACTTAAATGGTTCCATCTGATTTTTTTTTTTAAGAAAAGGAAATCAGAGGTGGATTTTTATGTAAATGGAAATCGGTTAGCATCTTTCATTTTAAAAGTGCTTGTTAAGGTCAACTTTTTCTTCTTTAAAATTAAATTATATGTCATCTTTTCATTTCACATATCTAAAGTTGTATGTGTGTATATAAATATGTATGCATACACCTCTCTCTTTAAACACAAGTGCAATCTATATAGAAAAAGTAATTTTTCTGTCAGTTTAATTCATGCATTAACCGTACAGTTTATTTTATTACAATATCATATTCAATGTATTTTTTCTAAAAAAGCAAAAACAAAATCTTTAATTTTCACTGTACAAATTTGCTCAATAGAATTTCTTTTTCTTTCTTTCTTTCTTTTTTTTAATGGCACTTTCTGAACAGGGTTCTTTTGATCTCCTTGACTGCTTCTTATATTGTAAGCCTAATCCTCTACTTAAACATTTTTCCTACATTTCTTCAAACATTTGGATTTAATTTTTTTAATCTAGCTCATCATATTAATCTACTCCATGTTGTAATGCATGTCGCTCCCTTTCAACTGGGAAGGCAGAAAAAAAATAAAAATAAAAAAAGCTTAATGAAAGAAAGAAGTAGAAGAGGGAAGAAGCTAAAAGGCACTTGGAAAATGTTTTGCAACTTAGCATCACACAAAAATATGAACATTCAAGGATTTGGCTTTTAAATGCCATCCTAATTAAAAGAACGCTTCCTTTTCAATGTGTGGCTTTTTTCCTCTTGCCTGCAGAAGAGGCCTTATTCAAATGAAGGAGGAGACCTTTCACATACATGAGGCTATAATAGAGAGCTTAGCATAACTTCTACCTGATTTTCAATGCAAATGGCAAAGGAGAAGTTAGTGTGTTGATGCAGATTATGGGTTATCCTTCTCACACACCACAGACTCCTTCACGCTCTGGAAATATTTTGCTTATCAGCAAGAAGCAATGATCACACCTCACAGTCCCAATTCCAGGGACTCGAAAAGGGAGATCATCAATATTCAGATATAGTCAGATTCTCACAGTCCCAGACTATTAATTTGCTTCTGAACTGGAAGATTTACTGTATGTTTTTGTAATATAAACATTTTACTGCCACATATCAAATATTGGAGCAGAGTGATTAAGAGACCGCTGAGCAATAATGCAGAGGTGAAAAGAATGTCCTTTATTGCCACACGAGCTTTGATACTTGCTTAATATGGTAAAAATAATTCTTGGCAAAATGCACAAACATTTTTCAATGAGTACTAAAGAATGACTGCATTGCTCACCCCAGCTTAGTGTGTTTGCTTTGCAGATTCAACAGTCGCACTCGGTCGCAACAGCAACAACTTAGCTGGAAGCCTCAGGTTATAAACTGCTCTATCTGAACACATTCCCTTTTCATTTCAAATTAATCTAATGTTTTCAAAACTAGGCTGAGAAGAGTGAGCCATATTCCCAAATTAGCAAGAGGGCTCAGAACAATGCTGTATGACTGGCAGCAGCCTGATTAAGCAGAGCTGTATTTGCCTGACAACAAACAGAGCACAGTGTTTCTTATTGACAGACAATGTCAGCTTATTTTATGGGCAAGATCAAATTGATTGGGAATGTGTGGCCCTGAATGCTTCAGTCTGGTCAGAGGAGTAGTGACAAAGAAGGTAAGGAGAATTTTGGCAGTGGACACTGGCTCATTTTTTTTTTTTGCTGGATAAAGTCCACCAAGTTTTTATAAGCAGCAGCCTATTTCGTTTTGAGAAAGTGTCAGATGTATTTTATTGCTACTCACAAACTACCTGAGATTTGCAACATGATCTGGTGGTGAATCTCCTTAGCTATTGTTCATTCCAGGAGTCCCTGATAGAAAATAATTCATAATTTTAAAACAGAGGCAAAATAAAAGGAAATTCAAAAATAACCAGATGAAAAACTCAAGATCACACACTGGCATACTAAGTCTTGTGAGAGTTGGAGATTCTTTAACTTGGATTGTTTGAATTGATGATTGGTAGGTACCACCTAGCAGCACAGAGGGTGCCGTGGTGCTTATGAGAGTTTCATCAAATTGTTTTTTTGAAAAATTATGAGACCCATACAAATGAGGATTCTCAAGTTGCTTATTCTAGATGAGAGGTAAACAACTTGAGCTTTGACTGGTTTTCTAGATAGTGACCACAAGGTTATAAAAGTGTGACCTGTTGATGTTAGAAATAAGAATGTTGGTTATACTTCAAATGCTTCCAGGATGAATATGTCAAATATATCATATACAAAATATAGCCTTATATTTTGTAGCATGGCATTTCTTACAACTCAAATACACTTCGGTTGAATTATAGGGATCTGTAAATGTTTTCCTAAATTATATTGACTCACTTTGTCCATTCCATTTGAGATCCAGTAATAATGAAGATAGAATGAAGGATTGGGTAGAGACATCCAGTCCAAGGAACTTCCTGTTAGATGTAAACATAGCTTCAGGCTCTCCATTTATGATTTAACACAGCTGTTTTTCCTGGTCTATCTAAAACAAAAGCAAAATACATTTCTCTCATGAATTTATGCACTTCAGTTATGAAGTCCTGCTCCTCCAAGACACAAGTAAATTGGAGTAATTAGCATAAGGAGGAAACTGGCATTATCTCAGTTGCTAATATTGGCTTATCTTTGATTTGGGATTTCGGTTCACTTGAAAATCAAATGGAAATGGCTTTTTTGCTAACCCATGAGCTCTCTGAAATAAAGAATATTTTAGAATTGATCATTAATTTAATATCCTAATTTAAATAGGTCCAAATTTTACAAATATAATACCTATTGGGTATAAAATTTCCTTTATTTTATTATTAGAATTTATTAATAGAAATCCTAAAGACCTTTTTACCTTATTGGGAAGTTGCAATACTATTTATTTCTTATTATAGACTTTTTTCATTTTTATATATGTCATTTGTGGTTTTTATTTGGTTGTTATGCACCGCCCAGAGTTGTTTTTGGCGAGATGGGCAGCTATATAAATATGATTGATAAATAGATAGATAGATAGATAGATAGATAGATAGATAGATAGATAGATAGATAGATAACCAATGAAAAGATTCCATTATTTCTTCTTGGGACCATGTGAAAACCTTCAGGAAATATATAAACCTAATTTATGTACATCATTTATCAAGAAAAGCCATCAACGAGCTTGGCGGAGATGCATCTCAATCATTTCTGAGTACATACCCACCCAGGATGAATTCTTTTTTTACCTTTATTTCTATCCCTTATTGTAAGCAAATGAAATACTTTATACTTGGTATCTTCTTTTAATATTCTGTAGCTAAATGTTCATCTGATCTGCTTTTTCTGATTGCATTCTTTAGAATGCAAATATGGGAAAAAATGAAAGAACAGGAAGTGAACAAATATTGAAGATGTTACTTCGGTAGTACCACTACTATGGTAATACCCCAAATATAGCTCCTTATTCTTGTGGTACAGAGAGCTAAGCACCAATCATTCACAGGAAAACACTGAGATTCATATGTGCGCATCTTATATAGATGAAAAATAACCCAATCATTTGTGTACTTAAATCATTCACAATCAACTCTTCTATTTGAAGATAGTTCCTTGTCCATACAAAAGTCTGACAATCTTTGGAACTAACTAAGATCTAAACACACACACACACACACACACACACACACACTGATAGCCTAGCCACACTATGTTACATCTTTAGTATTTTCTTTTAATGAGCCTACTTTAACTGTGCAGTCATTTAAATTGTAATAGTTAACTCTGGGCATAGGACTGTATTACCTTCTAAATTTATGAGCTGAGTGGAAGGTTCTGATTTTGGCACATCTCTAAATAGCAACTCCAGCATTCAATGCAATAAACTCTCTGCTGAACACAAAGGTTATGACAGTAGGTAGTAATGGCCATGCTAAATACACTTTCCAAACAAGACGAATTATGCAGCAATATTCAGTATACCTGGAAAGGTCAGCAGAGAACTCATCTGGAAGCAGAACCAATAAATTATTCGTATGATAAAAGGAATGTGTTGCCTAGAACAAAATGCTCTGTTTCTTAACTCTGACAATTTATTTTCCTCATAAATAAAACATGAACCATCGTAAAACAATGTAGTGTGCAGGCTACAGAAACAATCTGAATTTTTTGCATGCACTTTTGTAATGGTTTGTAAAAGTGAGACAGCTTAAGTAGTAGCTGAAGTCGAAGAGCAAGCTGTACAGATAGGAGGCATAATCTAGGGCTATAAATGCTCCAAAACAGCATGTTTCTAAGAACAGATTCTAGGGTATTATAAGTGTAGATTATTCCCCTAAGTCTTATGTGTAGTTCCCAGCATCTCCAAAAGCTGCCGCTGAATGATAAAATTTTTATGATGATAAGAATGGGAAATTATTAAATTCTTAGGAACTAATCATTTCATTTTAAAACTAGATTTAAATACAACTGCATCAAGTGCTGTTTTTAGTCAGGTCCTGCCCACTTGATAAGTACGGACATTGTGTTTTGTATTTTATTGAATTGCCCATAATAAGTATACTCTGTGTGTGTGTGTGTGTGTGTGTGTGTGTGTGTGTGTCATATTGCACAAATAATTTTGTTACAATGTATTTTCAAGGGTGTATATACTTTATGTTTGTATATTCATACATGTGTGAATTAAAAATAATCAATTAAAATTGAATTGATTAAAATTCTTTGTAAATATTGGCATAGTTGAAAGTATGTTTATGTAATTATTTTTGTTGTTGTCATTTATAACAGTTACAGAAGATCAACAGTAGTATACAGAAGTCTGAAAACAAAGGTAATGAATATGACCCTACTTAAACTAAAAGATAACTATTAGATTACAAGCACTTATATACAGATGCACTCTCTAATTGTCATTATATTATATTGCAGCAAATTAGTTCTCGAATCCAATGTATACTTTGGTAACCACAGCTCAGTAATAAAGTGTTCAAAATTTTTACTCCAATCTAGATGGAAATATCAGTTCACATACAATGGTGACCAGATGGCCAGTAGTAGCAACATGAATAGGCATTTAGAAGAATATGTCCCATAACACATCCCTTTTGGACATGTATTAACAAATTAAAGTTTTCTGATGACAACATGAATAAAATTTAGCTAAGACTTGCAAAATCATAATATTCCCATACTGAATATATCCTATATTCAAACAGACAAGATTGACAGAGGTAAACCTGCAAATCTGTACAACAAACTGTTAAATGTAGCATTGGGTCTAGGAGAGTTAAGCAGTTTTATTTTAGGATCTCATCATGTAGCAACCAAATCCAATAGTATATTGCAGAGGAATGTTGAGAAAGGTGGGTCAACTATCCATTCTGGAAGATTGATCACTACTACTAGACAATGGTGGCTCTTCCTACAAAAAGTTAAGGTTCCCAGAAGACAATATGATAATCCTTCATCCACAGTAATGCCATATTTCAATTCAGATGGAGCTAATTAATCCAGAGCAACAAGACCAGAATATTGTTGTTAAGGAAAAGCATGGAGAAAACCAAGTCATTGTCCAAGTATTTATACAACACCAAACTGTGAATCTTCACACTGGTTGCTCCCTTCTATATCTTGCTCCCTTCTATATCTGTTGATAGCTTCAAGGATTCAGCAAGCAATCCTACTAAATCAATCCCCAGCTCCTAACCTTAATGTTTCTGGCTCAGTGAATCAATGATAAAAAAGTATGTGCTGGTATTTGTTGTCACTTTCCAAGAATATGTGGTTAGACATCGTCCAAAAATCACTTCTCTTTTATTCAAAAATTTTCACTGAATTTTCTGATAACAACATTTTAAGCTCACCAATGTTTGAAAAAGAATAGATTTACCTTAAAAAGTGCAGACTTCAGGAGCCCTCTGTAGGTGGACTCTGGAAATTTGGTGACGTTTTTTTCTTCTTCTTTTCCCCCCCACACCTCTTAGAAGACTTTGAAACATGTCCAATTGCAATCTGTATTTCACTCCTAAACACCAAGAATATTCTCAGGTTTTGAATGAGATTTGAATTAGAAGCTGGATATTCTGGATACTTGCTTTATGGGCATATTGTACAATCTAAAAATAGTTCTTTATTATATGCTTCCTACAGTGTAACACAAATTCACATAAAGAAATTTAAGCTGGAGTATTACCAGTACACATTCATTGACATTTTCAAGTTTAATATTGCACTGTTTCTGATATTCTAATAGCTTTTATCTTCTTTCTGATTTTTTTTAAATATCTATTGTTGAGAATACAATTTAAAATAAGTGGTGTATAATTTTATACACATTTTTCTCTATAGGATTTCTAATAGAAACATTTAAGAGCACATCTTTGATATAAAATAGATTTTTATATTATGTTCACTAGTTCCAAATATATTCATTTATATTCATTTTTCTTTAATATATGTACTTTTGGTTAGAAAATTTGTACTGTTAAATTTAAAAAACTTATCTATCCTAGGGACAATAATAACTAAATTGATATATCCTGTCCTTGCTATTAACATAAGTGCTCACTCAGTGACAATTCCCTGTTCCAAAAATGTTTGTTTGGAATTCCCTGTTCCAAAAATGTCTGCTTTGGTTGTTATACCTTGGTTGTTAAGCAGCCAAGACTTGATGATTTATGCCCTGGTAATCCTCTAGTTAGATTACTTTAATATACTGCATGTGGATCTTTCTCTAAAAATAATTCAGAAACTAGTTAGTACAAAATACTAAAATGCTGGTTAGTACATAATGAACCACTTCCAGAAGACTAAGAATGGAGTTCTTTTAGGGTAGAATCATGTTTACAAAACACAAAATGATTTGTTTTCAAGGCTAGAATAACTTATTTAGAGAACTGGATAATTTTTCTACCTTGACCCATCTCTGAGAAAACATCTCATTGGTGCTACAACTTGTGCCAAGCCTGTTTCCATTTTCAATGAAGAATGTTGATATTGAATTTTAATACCCTCATAATATGAAATACTTTATGGACCCTTGTTCCTACTTAAATTCTCTTTTGCCGGTACTGATATGGTGGGTGATAACTGGAAATCTTCTGAGTGGGGGCATTGCAATAATGGAACACTCTTTCTAGGTCAGTGTTTCTCATTCTCAATAATTTAAAAAGTGTGAACTTTAACTACCAGAACTCCTTAGTCAGAATGCTGAGATAGAGAAATACTGTAATGTCTCAGATCGACTTTGATGACATTTTTGTGTCATTTAATAACCTTCTTATTTGGTAAGAGTTTTCCTTTGGGGAAAAATTATAACTGAGTTTTCTAAGGCACTTTTCTAAGGGAAGGGATGTAGAAAGCAGAGTTGATGACTGGGGGGGGTGGGGAGAAGAGCCAACAAGTAGACCAGTGCTTTGATACTTCCTCTCCAGACAAAAATATGACTTGAGATTAACCAAGGTATTCTATGTAGTTGTTAAAAGTGAAAGGAAGGACTATAAGGTTGGTTTATTTGGTCAAGGTTAAAATAAAGACATTATCTTTGGTAATACTTCATAGTCTTTTGCTGATCAAGAATGAAATCAGAAGAGTTTTTTTTTTTAAATGTTTACAAATAAGAGATGGGATATGAGAAGAAGAGATTGTTATATTTTAAGAGAAGGTGATAAGTTACTAAAATTGTTTATGTTTGTTATGAAGGGGAAAGTCACCTTTTTATACATTGTTTACTTTTTCTTTTGCATATTCTTATTTTTTCTTTCTTTTCTATTTCTCTATTTGTCTTCCTTTTTTTCTTTTTTGTACCTTTTACTTTTCTTTTAGATTGCACTAGTTTTGATTGCTATAATTTAAATCTGTAATAAAATTACTAATAAAATAGATTTTATTATGATTTCCATTTTATTACGTTTATTTTAGGATTTCGGTACTGTGAGCCATATTGGGAAAAATTTGATGGGAGAGGTTTAAACATCTGAAAATAAATTTTAAATGTTCCAAGTAATAAAAAGACTATCCTAATTTATCAGACTTTTGATGACTCCTTAAGCCAAAGCTCAAGCAATAGTCAACCAAAATATATTTAAGATACAATCTGAATGCTGAGTTCCTGCATATCTAACAAAAATAGGAAACAGAAGTTAGATTATTTCTGCAGGCAAAAATTCTCACAGCAGCCTTTCTGATGTGTCATATTACAATTTCACCAGTAGCAATCTAAGAGTTGCGGTTCAGGACATGTCAAGGATACCAGGCTGCAAAAGACTGGCCTGAAGAGAAGAATAGGAAATATTTGCTACCTGATTCACAGAAAAGTATTTTCAGATGTTTTGAATGGTGTTATAGTTTTCAGTTATGTAAACTAATTTTTGTCAGTCGAAATTAAGCCTAGAAAGATCCCAGAAATGTTACCTTCTGAATATAAATCTAGTGTCTCAAAACTTTTCCTACCTCACATTTTATTCTAAATCTGACTAAAGAACCTATCAAGAGACTTAGCAGATCATCATGTCTTACTAAAGTAATTTATGGCTGCATTTGCAGGCAGGCAAGAGCAGGCTCAAAACCCATTACAGCCAAAGATAACAACAGTAACTTAATCCTGACAGGCAAAATACTCCAGTCAATACATTTGCAGGTATGGTATGCTGGAATATTCAACTACAAATAATCATAGAGAAGGTCAGTGCCAAAGATTTTTGTTTTTTAAATAAGAAAGGATTTCATACTGGGAATAGAATCTCTTATGCCTAGGCTTGTTTACTCAAGAGTAAGCCTATTGTTTAAGGAAACTTTGGTTGTCTTTATTTAATCTGGTACTGAATAAGCAACCAGAAGCTATTCACACAGTGTCTTACCCACCCAACTTCTCATTTATGCTGAGCCATTTGCAATATGGCCACTTAGAATGGATTTTCCTAACTGTATGTGTGTACGTGAGTAAATGAGTGAAGGCCTAAGAGTCTGTGTATCAATATTACCCTGTGTCTGCCTTGCTTGTCTGATATATATACAGGTTGCATTTGTCTCACCAAGGATCATCTACTCTGCTTACCAAATTGACCACTTTGCATACCATTCCCAAGGGGCTGAGTGAGTTTCTCTTTCCTATTGCTTATGGATGCATCTACACTTCCTAGCAAACTGCAATAGGTCTGTACATGGTAGATATCCAGCATATGAAGATGGAACTAATAATACCTAAAGGCAATACAAGATTTCATTTAGTGAATCAAGAATTAGAACTAATATGGAGGCAGAGTTACTTTTTTCATCATATCATAGATTTTTATGAATAGTCAAAGCTCATTGCTTCAGGGAAACTACCATGGCCTCTAACTAAACTTCAAAAAACCAATAGGTTTGGGTGGAGTTTCTTCTTAGAATTAAGAATTGGGATATAAATCATGATGTATCTTTTACACTGATCAGAACAAGACCCAAAGGCAACAGATCAAGGTAAATGACAGATCTGCCTAGTCAAGCATTGTCTTCTTCAACAGATAGTGGTTCTTCGTGGAGTATGTTTCCCAGCCATGCCTCCAAAATATTTTTTTAGCAGAAGACTAACAGCTGAATTGGGCACCTTCTGCATGTAAGACACAGGTTCTATATTACTAGGTGATTTTCATTAAAATCACAAATAGAAGAATTTATGAAATAGACCACAATACTGCCACATATTTGTATAGACATGGCAAGCTCATCCTTTTGTTGTTGTTGTTGTTGGTTGGCTGTTTTTTTTTTAATGAACTAGTGATATTTTGACATCGTATCAGAGAAATACATTTTTCAACTAATAGCTATAAATGCTGCCACATTTAAAAAGAGTGTGGTTTCATTTCTGGAACTTTAGTATTGTAATTACACAGATGACTGAAACTTTGTGATTTTGTGCAGTAGCAAGACAAGGCTTTGTAATGTAGGCACCTTATTTACAGCAAGTGAGAAGTATCAAACTGTACCTACAATGGAGTGGAGAATTATGACTACAATAATAATTAACATGTTGCTCTGACATGACTCAATTTCCAGGAGAAAGCAGATTCTCCTCCAGGAAATACAGTCTAGAAGGTTAAGTCAACCATGCGTCATTAAACAAATGCCAGCCACTCAATCAACTGCCAATAATGATACAAGTGATGTACAGCCAGAAAAAAGACGAGGTGAAGATGTTTCTCTCTTTCTCATGCCCTCTTTCCCTCCCTCCCTTCTCCTCCCTCCCCTCCTTCCTTCCTTCTTTCTTTCTTTGTAATAATTCTGTGAAAACTGGATATCAGGGTGAATATTATAGAAGAGGGAACAGTCCCCCTACAAATATTCTAAAAATGGAGACTAGGATACAATATTACCAAAAAAAGAGGATAAGTAGCCTGTGTTGAATTATGAATATTCAATAAATAGGGCAACCAAATCTGGGCAATTAAAATCCAGATAAACTCTAGATGGCAAAAAACCTTTACTGAGTTTTATATCTTTTTGCTGCCATTTAGTATTGAAGTTTTGGAGCTCAGATTTGGTATACTCAATATGAGTAGAAATGCAATGAATTAATAGTGAAGAATAGTGGAGATAAGAGGTGGTATTCAGCAGGTTCTGACCAGTTCTGGAGAACAGGTAGCAGAAATTTTGAGTAGTTTGGAGAAATGGAAAATACCACCTCTGACTAGTCCCACCCCCATCTATTCTCTGCCTCCCGAGTCCCAGCTGATCGGATGGGTCTTCTTTTGTTGCCCTGCACAGGAGAACAGAACTGGAAAACAGGTTGGTGGTGTTGGGAGGAAATGGGATTTTGCAATAACCTTCCCCCAGAAGTGGCGAGGGAATGAAGATTTTACAGTATTCTTCCCCTGCCACGCCCACCAAGCCACACCCACCAAGCCACGCCCACCAAGCCATGCCCACCAAGCCATGCCACGCCCACCAAGCTACGCCCACAGAACCAGTAGTGAAAAAATTTGAATCACACCACTGGTGGGGATGTCTTGAAATCTCTGTTAGGATATGAACTAAATGGATGGGGAATACATGTACAAGCCATTATTAACCGGTAGTATGGTGGCAGTTTTGTACATGGACAACCAAGGTCTTAGCATGATTACAGTTGGTAGAAACCAGGGATTCAGAAAAAGCCACTGCAGAGATAGATTTCACCTGAATCTACCAACTGAAGGGGGCCACCATAATAGTGCTGTAAGCATTCTGCAATAGAAACAGGCAAGCTGAAACCACAGAAAAAGGACAACAATGCTAAGATGGGAGAAAATCACAAAATGGAACATGGAACAGCAAGACCATTCTTAAAAGGATTTTAGTGCTGATAGTAGTAGTGATTTGTTGGTTTGTTCCTATTTCGGAGGTTGAATTTTTTTTACTTGGAAGAATGCCTTTCTTAACATGTGAAAAGGGTGAAACGTCAAGGAGTGGCAACTCATTTTGAAGTTGGATATTTCCTTCAGTTTACATTAGTGTATGGGCAGGTGGGTGGATGTGGATACAGAGGCATACAAATACAAACCCCAAATCAGGCAGGATTTTTAAAAGTTAAGAGACACAAGGAACGTACAAGAGATGAATTATTTCTTCAAGTAGCTTTTGAAAAGAGATTCATTTTAAACACTCAACCATCTCATATTCCTTGATTAATCAGAAAGATACATGGATTAACACCATGGATTATTAAAGCCTTTGCATTTTAAAGGAGTATTGTTATCAATTCAAGATACATGTCATTGGGTGAATAAATGTATGCTTCTGTGTGGGGGAGAAAGAGAGATTCAAGTTTCAGTCTGTTAAATGAAGACTCTGTCCTAAACTCATACACTCGACTAAGTTTTAGAAATGATTTTAACAAATCAGAAATAATGTTTGTTCTATGTTCCTCTTCAAAATTCTAAACAGCCCCAATTATTTTATTTCCACAAAAGCAATGTGGAATTGGTATTTTGACAAAAGATGGCAAGACTCCACAAAGATTTAAAAAATAAAATAAAGGACAACGTTGCTTTAGCAGACAATTTGTCACATAGCTTTTAAGTTTTACTAGCCCAGAGAGGGATCCAACAACTAAATAGTGAAAGGAAAGTGAATGATTAGCTGGAGGCCTTCAGGCTACTGAAAGATAGTTTTAGTAGCCTGTCATGAAAATCTGTGGCCTGAGGCTTCAGGGCTACTTTTTATTTCCAAGCCTGTTATTGATTTTGGTATGAAGAAAAATAATTTGGTATTGTTGCTTAGGGTGTCACCGAGGAATGGGACTGGGGGTGAACACAGCAGGCTGGGTTCATTTGCTGTTCTCACTTCATATTTACATTTTATTACAATGGCTGTGTGATGGTAAATGAAGGCATTTCCTACTTAAAGGTACTACTGTCTTTATGAAACATGGCACCCTAATAGAAAACACAAGTAAACTGAAAATTAAATTTAAAAGCCTATAATTTAGTATCTTCCTTGCCAAGAATGATGACTTTCATTTACAAAGGGAATCTAGAGCTGCTCAGGGTCAGCCCACCGCCTGCCATTTTCAGGCCTCTTGCAAAGGCTGATGGTGTTGATTAATTCCTACGGACTCCGCTTTGTCTTCTCCAGCTCACTGAACAACTTCATTTCAGCTGATGAGTTCAAACTGGGGTCAGAACAATCCTCATTTCTGACAAATCCACAAAATGGGAATTAATTTTATGAGTTAGCATCACTGCATTTAAAACTAAGCAAAGGATCCAGCAGGCCAGGTTAACATAAGGAGGAGAGGAGGGAATATGTTTGCCAAACCATCCTATGATAACCTGGTTTGATGAAAAAGGCAGACGAATATTTATTTAGCCAAGCAGGTGACTAAAAGTCCCCTGTGATCAAACGCCTTAGAAACCAATCAGCTGAGGGCCCTTATCTTTGGTAAATAGTGGGTGCATTTTTGTTGCTCTTAATCATTATTTAGCAAACAATCTGCGTGCTATATTAAACTTGGCACAGGTCAGACAATCAAAAGCTGAAATTCCAGCAGGCTAAAGGAGCTGCAATTCAGGCATTGTGAATTGCGCTGCTCTAAAATTAGATAGCTGGAATAATTTTCCTCTTGCTCATGTCATTAAATGGAGATTTTTCTCTTTCTCTCTCCAAATGCTTGATGGAGGCAGAGATACCTTTTGCTGTATCAACCATTTTGTATTTAGCTGCCATGTACAATTTTCATGGAACAATTTTAGGGTTGGAATGATGAAATATTTTGCTTATCATAGTTAAGCAAGATTACAAGACTCTATATAATAGGCCTGTGTATCATCTGAATAGGCATACCTCAGCCTCATTTTAGATATAATGTAATACTGCATTAAAATTTGAATGCCTCTTTCTTAGTTGCAAAAGAATTCAAAAATCCAACAATAAGTGACATTGAGCCAAGCCAGTTTGCTTTATTGTAATTTGTTGAATCAACCATGATTGCGGGATTCACACTCATTAAACCAAAACTAAACTATATAATGGCTTAGTGTGTCTTAGAACAAAATGTTTGTTTGCTTTTTAAATGGACTCTAAGAAGCACAGGGAGGCACTGAAAGAGTTGACAAGGTCATGTTAATATTGCTAAGGGTTAATATTTAAAGATATTTTTGATCTTGCCTTCATTACTTTCATAAACAGCTCAAAGTAACAAATATACTTAATACAACTTCCTTCTCCTATTTTCCCCACAACAATAATGCTGTGAGAAGGGCTGGGCTGAGGGAGGGTAACTGGCCCAAAGTCACTTTCATACCTAAATTGGGACTAGAATTCAGTCTCCCAGTTTCTAGCTTGATGCCTTAATCACAAGACCCAACTGGTGCTCAAACAGAGAGATATTAATGATAAACAGAATGGGAGGAATGGGATTTGAAGTCACATCTCCAAGCATGACTGTGTCCTGAATGCGGTGCCTTAGACTGCTCAGCCATTTTGCAAAACTTGAGTTTTGAATCTGAGTATCCCAACAACTATATTGAATTTATCTGGGGCTTTTGTTCCATTATATATCCCAAAAAGAGTCTGTCAGATCTTAGCAGAGCCTGTTAAGTGGATGGAAAAGAGACATTTAGTTTTTAAAACTCTTTGCTTTATGAACCAGCTGCTGTTTTAGTTACTGCTGCTTTGTAATACTATTTGGTATTTTATACTGCATTTTCCCATACTTTGAAAATGGAGGAGACTATAAAATGTATCACTCAGTACTTATTATAATCTATGATATTTAAAAAAGGATGCCTACATTTTGCAATATAAGCTGCATGTTTTTAAAGATATGAAATATAAGGTGAAGGAGACAGAAAGAAGTAAACCCATTCACAAATTATTCTCTGTGTCTTTCTTTCTCTCTCTCTGTTCCATCTCTATGTATCTATCTATCTCTCTCTCTCTCTATCTATCTATCTATCTATCTATCTATCTATCTATCTATTTCTCCAACAATATGGCCTCCCTCAATAGGAAGTCCCAGCATGTTTTATAGGCATAAAATGAAATTAAACCCCTCCCCCCCAAAATTAAGGCCTATATTAAAACATGCGAAATGGGGGGAATAGTGTGGGGGGCTTGCCGTTAGGAAGTACTTTTGTTGCACACCCGGATATGGCGCTGCCAAAGTGCCCCACCAATGCCGAGGTCAACATCCAAGCCATCGCCGCCACATATGTGTCTATGTGTATATAGATATAGATAGATCATAGATAGATAATCTATCATCGATATCTTTATACACATAGACACATATAAAAATATTACAGTTTCATTTATCCTTTTTCTCTTATTGCTGGTCTAAATCTTGTTTCCTTTAATTAATTTTTTATCCTTACAAACTATGTGTTTTCTTATCCTGCAAACTACTGCATGAAACATAGAAACATGGTACAAAATGTTTGTATTTTTATCTGAGGAAATAAATAAGGTGGACAAGCTTGGATGACTTTTTTAAAACAGGCAAAACCAATTTAGGAGACATGTCAATGAAAAAGAAGCCATACAGAAGTATGTAATCAATTGTCTTGAATTCTTATTAATTATGAGGGTATACTTGTCTAGGGAAAGAGTAAAAATACAATAGAAATCATGTAAACATTATCAGTATTATTAATTACTACCAATGTTATTATTCCATTCTTATTTCTGTCTCTAATTATGGATGTTGGTCTCCGATGTTGACATACCATTATTTCCTATGTGTGAGAATTTCCTCTATGCTGAAGAGCCAATGTAATCCATGCAACAAATGTCTATTATATGCCAAAGGACAGAAGAAGAATAGGCTATCAACACATTTTTGGTGAGGTGCCAAGCCCTTCTAAGGTGATTGGCAGTCATTTCAATATGCTTGTCACAGTGGTGGCACACTTGGCAGGGCTCACAAATCCCCACTCAGTTCTATCTAACAACAAAGTAGCGTGAACTGCACAATGCTTGGCACACAAGAATACATGTTGATTTTCCTGATCTGAGTTCCTAAGGCCAGAGGGACAGGATAGTGATAGCCCGAAAGGAATTTGGCTTGGAAGATTTGAATGTTTTCTTCTGCTTTTGCAAATTTGAAAAGTTAGTAAAATAGATGCTGATCAAAGTCAGATGTCTAAAATTAATGCCTTTTTTTAACATGGAAAATTCCTACTGCTGAATTTTCTCTGTGCAGTGGGGGAGGGCAGCTGTGGGAGATGGGGCAGAATGGAGGTCACATAAAAATGTGGCAATGTGAGTTGCTCATCCTTGCAATGCTTTTCAGTCTTCAGATGAACTGTTCAAATTGTCCCTGAATTACACAATTTTTTCCGAATATGAAAATATTATATTTTTTCTTAATATATTTAATTTGTCTTTTTCTCTCAAATCCAAAAGTTTCCTCACTATTACCTCTAAGCAGGGTGAAAGCAGAGCCCCAGAGCCTCGGTGTTAGGGATATACACCCTAGCAGAACGTGCAACGGCAGTCTAGCAGGCAGGCAGATATGTGAGACAAAACGTTGTAGTAGCTTACACTCAGTAAGACAGATACACTGTGCAAGTAAAATAGTTTTTATTCCAGCAAGAGTTATAGCATAGTCAAATAGTCCATATGTCATACACTAAGTTCAGTCAGTCCGGGGGTTATTCAGTTTGCAAAGTCCAGTGTCGAAAAAGAGTTCATTAAACTTACAATCAATCAGTCCAGTGATATATCTCTTTTGCAGTCAGAGATATGAAGAAAAATCAAACCCCTTTTCTTCTTTCATCAAACACGCAGTTTATCACCATCAATCCTTCATTGTCAGCAATCCAGTAAAAGCCGAGCAAACAGTGAGCTCTCTTGCTCCCTCTTATGGTGATTTTACAACCGCACCCAAAAACTTGGTTTACAGTTTAAAGTGATACATACACTTAAACTCACTAACATAGTTTATATATTATTCTACCCAAACTAAGTTAGGTAACCACTGTTATCCCTAACATTCGGGCCTAGTGCAATTTTTTTTAAGTGTAGTTGTCCGGTTCCTCTAGGTATTTAGCTACAGAAATATTTTCACATGACATTTATATTTTTACATCATATCTCCTTACAGTTCCTGATAAACAGAGGGAAGCTACTATTTGTAGTTACCTTTTGCAACCTTCTGACAAGCAATGTCCATGGAGAAGCCTAAAAACCCATGTCACTAACTTAACAACCGCAGTGATTCATTTAACAATTGTGGCAAGAAAGGTCATAAAATGAGGCAAAATTCATTTAAGAAATTTTCTCACTTAGCAACAGAAATTGTGGGCTCAATTGGGACAGTAAATTGAGGACTACCTGTACTGATTTCCTAGGAAATAGATAATCTTGTCAGAACAATGGAAGATCAATATGCCTAGTCAAACTCCCCTTGCCCTGTCTTAAAAAAAGACTGTATGAATTGCTTGGAAATGTTATTATAAATACCAAGCAGAGAATGTTGAATCAGGGAGTTCTTGGTACTATCATGGTTCTGAATTGTTCCTCCCTTTCTCCTTTTTAAACAAATCTCCCACATTAATAATTTTGATCAGTGAAGAGGTATTTTTTTTTCATTTCCACATTCCATATTCTTATGTGTGCGCATCTGCATGTGTGAGACACTTTCCCTACTTTGACAGCTCAGCATACACAGGCACACATAATGTACACATGCCCCAAACAGCGGGGTTATTCTTGGCTGATAGATCTGTCAATCTTCTGAGAGCTTGAGTCTGCAGTGTAAAGAGAACAAGACTAGATGTCCAGATTCTCTAATGCTCAAAGCCATCCACAATGAGAGGATGTTTCCACAACCCATTTGTTAGACCAGTTGAAGCTAAGTAGACTGTTTCCCTAGATCGCCTCCAGGCTTATCCCTAAGGCATCCGAGATTGTCAGCATGGAAAACTTTATGTTGAGCAAAGAAGAAAACCACTCCTAGGCTGGAATAACTAACAACGGTTCTAGACTGGGGATAACATGAGGCAACAGCATCAGGCATCCTTCAAATACAGATAGTAAAAGATTCTCGTGTTGCTACAAGCATGATATGGGCTCCAATAAACGTTTTTGCTGGAAGCATTTCTACAAATTTCAAGTCAGAAATTATGCAAAAAAATCCATTATATTATTGAATGCTGTTTTATGCAACCAGTGTACAAAAAAAGTATACATGAGAAATGAACATAATTATTTTCACAGGGACTTCTTTTTATTTTATTTTTTATATTAATTGATTAAAAGTTTTAATTAAAATGGTAAAAGATAGTACAAATTCAGAAAGAAAGAAAAAATGCAAGAAAGCAAGAAAAAAAGCTCCTAAGAAAGTAACTTCCCATCCTCATTGCAAATATAAACAATTTCACAATCTCTTCACCTCCTCTTAATTAACAGATATAAACACTTTATAGCATTACTCATTTCTTAACTGTAGGCAAATACAATAACTAATGTTTTCTCCAATCCAAGGGTCAGCAAAAAGTCCAATCAGAACTCTAAAATAGTAACATTAATTAACATATATAAAGCTCCATGTTACACCTCTCAGCTCACAAAAATTATTTGCAGTATAAAGCCAGCTTTAATAGTACCAATTAAAATACTTACAGTAACTATAAGGGAAAAGGCTTAAATACCACATTAGCCATAAGCAATAACAGCAAATCCACAATAGACCACCCAAAATAATAACATGTCCCATTTAAACCTGGTCAAATAAACTGACTTTATATTCCTTCTTTTTGAGTAAAAACAATCTTGCTCTTTAATCCTTTCATCTCATTGTTGATTCTTGTTTAAAATTTCTTGAAGAAGCACCTTTTTTTGTAAGTCCAGCAAAAAACAAAGCAAAAAAGTTCTAGTTGCTGTCTGGGATTGTAATTTTCATTCCTTCTGAATTTGTAAAGTCTCGTCCATTTTCTGATGACAAATTCTTATTAAAATTCTCATTCAGATTGATCTCAACTGGACTTTGTTACATATTTTTTGTAACATTCTCTTCTGAAAATGAACTGTTCCCAACATAGTAAAATTATTGATTCAAAGTCCCTGTGCAATACCTTAAAACTATCTCTGAATGCCATTATAAGTTACTTAACTCCAATATCAAATCAGTTTTCTTTTCCACAAAAATGCATTTATTCTTTAAAATTAATTTCAAAGTCTTCATATTCAAAATCCAAACATTTTCTGAGCTCTTAATCTGCGTGCAGCTTTCTGTAGCCAAACATTGTCTTGCTTTTTTGCTATTTATTTTGAATTCTTGAAACTTATAAAGATACAGGTTCATTTTCTTATATCAAACATTGAAGGTGCTCGCCTGGTGTTTAAACTTCTTCAAAACAGTTCATAAGCAATTTCCAAAAGTGGTTAGCAAAGGAAGTGTGAACTTAATATCCTTTGAAAAGACTCTGTTTGCAACTGGAGCAAGTATGACAAACTCTATTGATTCCTGGCTATCCCACCCTTCAGAGACTGCTGTCTTTAGAGTTTCCTCACGAGGAGAAATCATGTGGACCAAAATGTGAATGATCCGATATCCTTTCTTTCTCCAAAGATGGTCAAAGGAATCAGTTTTCTCATCAGCTCCCTATCCTTGACAGCAAACGTTGCTTCTGTTTTTGCAAAGCTATCTTCAGTTTGCCATTTTCCCCCCAGAAGTTAGCAAAAGCAATAGCTTTACAGCCCTCTCTAAGCAGTTTACAGAGTCAGCAACTTGCCCCTCAACAACCTGAGTCCTCATTTTACTAACCTCGGAAGAATGTCCCCATTTATCTGTATTTACTTTCTTTGTTCCTATTTATGTTCATACTTATGCTTGTTATCTTCTACGTGTCTGACAAATAAATAAATAAAATGAATAAATAATAAATGGAAGGCTGAGTCAATTTGAAGTCAGTGAGAATCAAACTATAATACTGCATTCTAACCACTGCGCTGCCACAGCTCCTGGAAGTTACACATTAACATGGAGATAAAAGAGGATACAACTGAGAACCGGGCTGTTTTGGATATGAATTTAAAAATGATAATAGACAAGAATGACATGGAAAAAGATCTTACATAGGACTTACAAATGAAAGTGGCTGATGTCTTAACTAAAAGGGACACACAAATAATAAATCGACAACTGTGACTTCGACAACTTTCTTACCCTGGGTTTACAAAATAAAGAAGTGTTAAAGTCAAGGACAGGGAATTCCTGAGGGGAGGGGAAATTATTTTAAAAATAACCTTTTGAGACACTATTTAAAGGGAATAAACATCACAATTTTTAAAAGCAAAAAGGAGGAACATAAAGTTGACTTATTTGATGAAGGTTAAGAAATATATAAAATATTTTTTTCTAACAGCTTTCAATGGGCTTTTCCCTACCAAAACTGAATGATAAGGTCTTAAATATTTATTTATAGATATGATATAGAAAGAAGAGGAAATGGGGAAGATTTTAAGGGAAAGCTGTAAACGATGTTATTAAAAGAAAAGGAAAAGATTACAAAATTGGCTTACTTGATTAAGGTTACAATATAGATGATTTTTCTGGTATGTGTTAAATTTGCAAACAAGTTCTGAGACAAGACAATGGTAAAAAAATAACTTGTGGGGCAGTATTTATAGGGATTAAACATAATTATTTTTAATTTGTTGATTAGTCTTAGTGGACTTTTCCTGCCTAAGTTAAAATGATAAGGCTTTAAAGATGTGTTTATAGATACAAGATAAGATATGAAAAGAAAATTTTTTGTTGCATCTTTCAAGAAAATGATAAGATACTAAGTAGAAATAAAAAGAAAGGAATATGAAACTGATTCATTTGATTAAGGTTTATATATATATAGTATTTGTTTTCGTAGATTTTCATGGGTACGGGTATGCTGGTTTGGCGTGTTGGTCTTTTTCCAAGATACTCTCAATCTTACACGGGAAAGACCTGAACACGCCAAGATCTGCATGTATGTATGTATGTGTATATATATATAGCATATTTGTTTTCTTACATTTTCGCGCGTACTTACATGTATGGTATTCAGCTTTGTTCGGGTATTTTCCCACGTTATTATAGTTGTGCTTTTAAAGTTGTAGCAACATTTCGGCAGAATCTCATCTGCCATCATCAGGCTTCTGTATTGTGTTAATCTGTGAGTCAGACTTTCACAGCCATTTCTGTTTTAAATTTGGTGCTAGCCTACTGCTGTGCTAGAATAGTTTTTTCTTCATCCTGATTGGTTGGGAGTCTTGGTCTGTGTTTATTGGTCTTGGAGTTTGCTGTATTCTATATATAGCTGAAATATATATATATATATATATATATATATATATATATATATATATATATATATATATATATATATATATATATATTTGTTTTCTTAAGTTTTGCGGTACTTACATGTATGGTGTTCGGCTTGGTTCGGGTATTTTCCACGTCATTGTAGTTGTTCTTTTAAAGTTGTAGCAACGTTTCAGCAGAATCTCATCTGCCATCATCAGGCTTCTGTATTGTGTCCGTCTGTGAGTCAGACTTTTACAGTGGTTTCAGATTTGAATTTGGGGCAGCCTATTGCTGTGCCAGAATGGTTTCTTCATCCTGATTGGTTGGGAGTCTTGGTCTGTGTTTATTGGTCTCGGAGTTTGCTGTGTTCTGCTTGATTGGTGTCTCTAATATCTTCTGTCTGTTTTTGGCTCTTTTTGTATCTTGATTGGCTGGCAGCATTGTGTTGCTTTATTGAGGCCTTTAGTGCAGCTTGGCTTGGGTAAATGGACGGCTATCATTAGTTAGGAAGCTGGGTTTCATCTGGGTGCCTGGTTGGGATGTGTTTGAGCTGGAGGTATCAGGGGGATCTGTTTGTGCCCAGGTGTTTGCCTGGCTTGTGGTGTGGAGATTTTTTGTTTGTGAGTGCAGGCTTCCAAATGATTGACAGCCTGGTGGAATCATCTCTTCTATTCATGCTTTCTGGTCTTTTTCAATCTCTATGGCTTCTCTGATGATTCTGTGATTAGGGTTTTCTATAGTGGCCAGGGTTTTGGTGCCATTGAAGTTGATGCTATGACCTGTGGCTTCCATGTGTTGGACTAGTGAGGAAGTGTGTTCCAGCTTTTTGACTGCATTTTTGTGTTCATCCAGGCGGGTGCTTATTCTTCTATTGGTCTGTCCAATGTATGTGGCGGGCATGATGCACAGGGGACTTCGTATATGCCTTGGTTTTCCAGGTCAATTTTATCTTTGGGGTTGCTAAGGATGGCTGCTATTTTTCTGTCTGTTTTGAAGGCAGTCCTGATGTGATGTCTGTGTAGTACCTTACTAATTTTGTCTGTAGTACCTCTTATGTAGGGCAGGACAGCTGTTCCATAGGTCTGTTCATCTTCTGGGTCTCTATTATGTTTCAGTGTGTTTTTGTGGATCAAGCTGGTGATTTTGCTTTTGTGGAAGCCGTTGGCTGTCAGTACTTTAGTCAGGGTGCATAGTTCAGTCTTAATGTGTGTCTTGTCTGCCAGGCGTTTGGTTCTGGTAATTAGTGTTTTTAGCCACGGAGTTTATCTGTGCTGGGTGGTGGTGGGATTGGGCGTTGAGGTAGCGGTTGGTGTGGGTATATATATATATATGTTAAGTTTTCACGGGTACTTCATGTATGGTATTCAGCTTTGTTCGGGTATTTTCCCACGTCATTGTAGTTGTGCTTTTAAAGTTGTAGCAACGTTTTGGCAGAATCTCATCTACCATCATCAGGCTTCTGTATTGTTTTCGTCTGTGAGTCAGACTATCACAGCCGTTCCAGTTTTAAATTTGGGGCAGCCATATACATACATATACATATACATATACATATACATATACATATACATATACACATACACATACACACATACATACATACATACATACATACATACATACATACAGTATGTTATTATTTCTGGTAACCCTTAATAAACTTCTAATTAAGATTGAATTATGAGATTTTGTAATTTGTTTATGGATAAGAGATGACATATAGGAAGAAGATATCTTCGCTTCAAATGTTAGAGAAAGTGGTCATTTACTGAAATTGTGCTTCTCTTGAGGGGAGAAGGCATTTCTTTATATATATTTTTATTCTTTGTTCTATCTATCATGATTTCCCTTTTCTTTTCTCTGCAATTATCATTTATTTTACTTTCTATTTTTCTATAGGGATGGGATTCAAATTTTTTACTACCGGTTCTGTGGGCGTGGCTTGGTGGGCGTGGCAGGGGAAGGATACTGTAAAATCTCCAGTCAGAGGTGGTATTTGCCGGTTCTCCGAACTACTCAAAATTTCTGCTACTGGTTCTCCATAACTGGTCAAAACCTGCTGAATACCCCCCTGTTTCTATTGGTTTTTTATAGTACAACTGTATAAAAATGTACAAGTTTGTATTTTTAAATACACACATGTGTGTGTATGTATGTATGTATGTAAATATGAAAGTGAAGAAAATAATATAATCAAAATGGATATACCTGTCCATTGCTGTACTCAAAATCATAAGCCATAATAATTTTGATACTTTTTAATGAGCCATAAGTTGCAATTGATTAACATTACTCTTGGGAAATCAGCATATAGAGTTTTATAAATCAGAGCACTGCCTCCAAGGAGCATGCCTTAAGTAGTAAATGGAGGTAACAGCAGAAGCTGGGGAGGAAAACAGATAGATGGAAAGAAAACACACCCAAATTAATATGTGTTTAAATTTGTTCATAGTTTCCAAAGAGATTAGGAAGAAAAACAAAGGACTAGTGGAACAGGATAAGCTCAAGGGCTCAAGGAAATTTACTACAAACACCCACCTGGTATTTCCATGTCATATCTGAAATAGAACATCAACAATTTGCCTTTTAAATATAATGTGAATTTACTTTCATCTTAAATGAATCAGTTCTGAACTAAGTACAGTGATCTTAAAGACTTGATATGAACGAGATGGGTGATCATATAAATTAAATCAATAAATAACTTATAAATACACATGCACACATATACTGTACATAGATTAATGGAAAATTAGTAGGAAATATTAGGATTGTAAATATTAGGATGGACAATTAGAAAAACACTCCAGAAGAAGAGAAAGCAAATAATTTTCATGTAGTTGCCAAGCAAAGTGCTTGGATATGTCAATGAATTTACCAATCATTTAATTTGACTTGAAGATTTTACTTTTAGATGTTCTCCTCAGCAGCATAATATCTGCAAAATATATGAAATATATGACAAGCTGACATTAAAATATACCCACTCCAATAACACCTAAACTTAATCAAACCCAAATGGTCCAGAGACCAGATGTTTTGTTAATTTATCTTATTTTATGCTTCATGTTATATAGTCCCTTAGCCTGAGCCAATCAGGCATGATTCAATTCACTTGGAGATTCAAGATTCAAAGAGAGAATGAATCAATTTGACCATGCAACTCAAAACCTCAGGGCAGACTGATTTGATTTAAGAGACTTTGAGATCGGGTTTAAAAAATATATATGCAAAGATAAATATAAGCATGCTTGGGGTAAAATTGGATTTTGATTACACTTGGTGGCAAACTAGTCCAAAAATACCAATATGGATTTGTATTGTTCTTACTGTCAGCAAAGAATATTGCATATGTCAAAGATATGATTAAAGTTTGCAACAAAGTCCATGCCTTCTCAATCTTAATAAAAAGTATTCTGCAAAATGTCAGCTGGAAAAACCATGATGATTTTCAGATTTCTATAAATATGATCCTCTCTGATGATGACTATGGCACCCAGATCTCAAAATAGAATGTAAAAGTAACAAATTGTGCTGTTTGTGCAAATAGGAATACAGTCTGTCAAATATGGTGAAGCCACTGGATTCTGTTGCTTGATTACAAATGTAAGGAGTTTCCCCCACTTGCAGCTACAACATGTGATGACTCTTGGCTCTGAAAATGGTAAGAATTGAAGTCTGCTGACCATATGAACAAAGTGATCGACAGTGGCAAAAGAGATCTGCCATTTTCTTGGCAATCACCATCACAATCTTAACATCAGCCAGGTGCTGTTACGTCTATTGCTGAAAGGGGATATGAACTATGGTCAGAGGTGTTGTATAGGCCCATCAATAGGCATCTATTTTCTGCTGTGCCATAAATGTCAACTTCCATAGACTCACTCACTTATTCAGGGCTCTGCTGAAGGTTAAAAGGCCTAGGAGTTATTTTATAAGCCTGGGTTGACACTTATTATTGCCTCTGACCACACACACTAATATAAACTTGGAACTTTGTAATAAAAGAAGAAAATAGGTTGCCTGCCTTTAAGTCGATATTTTGCACCACTGACACAAAATAACATTTCTTGATGTTTGAATGAAGTAGCTTTCAAAAAAAAAAAAAAAGCTTCTGCAAAAGAACGCAGCAGAGACTCTCTTCTCTTTATAATCTTGCTTCCCTACCTCATTCCAAGAATCAGATTTGCAACCTGCATTATGATTTTATAATGCACAAAGTGGAAAACTTTCCAAAATGTCAAATTTTGAGAAAGATTACTATGAATAATGTATCTTGATACAGCTTTGCCAAACTGTTTCGTAACACATACATTTGTAATTTCCTAGCCCTGAATTTGCTGAGAAGTGACACTAATGTGCTCATGTTGTTCACATTTGTTTACAAATGGAGGCACTCAGGCATGGAGTTTCACACTAAGTGTCCAGACACTAAGGTGCCTTGCCTGAGAGCATTAGCAAGAAAGGGAGGGTTAAAAATTCATGAAGAACATTGCTTTTTATTTCAAAAGTCAAAGGAGCCAAAGCTTCCTGGTGGTGCCCAGGGAAACAGGAAGTTCAAATATTCTGAGCAGGTCAAAGAAAGTGATTCCAGATTGAAATTTATTCATACTCAATGTTTATAGTCTCCTGGATGAAACAGCTTGGGATAAATGTTCTCTGGACATGATTATATTGTTAGTATTTCTTCTTTATTGATATGGGAAGGTTATATAGTTCCCAACCTATTAAAAATGGAAAACGCAAGACAGTAACCACAATAAAATACAATTTGGAAATAGTACGGATAAAAGGCGGTAACTCAGAAGAGTGCAGGCTCTTCAAATCAATTACTTTAAAAGTATAAAATTACATGGTACAAATATACATTGATGTGGAGACTAGGCATTTGGGAGTCTGTTTTTCCCTACTGCTCTCTCCCTTAAAATTTCAGTAGTGGGGGAACTGCATCAAAAATCAAAAGATTGAGCAGATGCTGCTTTTTCACATCCAATAATAAGATTGGACAGGAGGGAGCAGTTTGCTTATGAAATGCACTGTTGAGAAAGTGTCGCATGAAACAAATCTAGAATCTGGACAGTTCCCAAAGAAAGCTAGTTTGTCACAAATGTAGTAAACAAAGGTTTAACATCAGAATGCTTGTCAGTTGTTTGAATTTTTACTCTGCACTTCAGATGTTTTCCATTGTTGTACATTTCATACTCTTATTATTCATTATGTTTTGATTATATTTTGTACCATACTGTGTTACAATATACACTTGATTTTTTTAAAAAAAATCTATGTTTTCATTGCATAACTTGTTTTTATTTCAGTACTTCTTGAATTTTGCATATCAGGGGTGTACTTCCTACTCTTGTGGTATATATACACCTGCAATAACCAATCCAGTTAATAACTTTACCATTTGGTTTTGGACTAAATGAACTTTTAAACCATCTTCAGTCCAACCTGATCAAAGGGATTCCTAGCCAGTTAAGTTAGCTGTGCCTCTAATTATAGTAGTGGATCTAAGATCATTTTTTCAAGGATTTGCAAAATAAATACAACTGACATCATTGCCACTATCATTATCATCGTATCATTACTGAGGATAGCTGAAAATTGAGGAATCAAAAATAGATAGTTCAAGGAGTAGAGTCTTCCTATTCTTCATTTCTTCCTTCAACTCAACATGTGTTGTGGTTAGCCAGCAACAGGTGCAGATGGCTGAGGAGAGCAATGACTCCGATGAGGGGCCAGGACCATCAGGGAGTAGACTGCTGCCTTCAGGGATTGTGGGGGCTGGCAGCAGAGATGAGGAGGTTCCCGAGGAGCCAGTGCCAAGTCCGTGTGAGCACAGGATGATTCGTCGAAGAGAACAACTGGAGCAACACAGGCGACTCGGGAGTAAGGATGCAACATAATGGCCCCTCCCTCCAGGAAATATAAGCCTGGTTTCAAAAGGTTTTTGCTTTTGCAGAAAGCAAAAACGTTCTACATACTCAGCTTTGTGTGTGGAGACCCCGGCTTATCTGAAGAATTCTGTCAAGGCTTTCCTGGTTGGACTAATTGGTTGCAAGCCATCTTTTATCTACAAAGAAGTTATTTGTAGATTAAAGCTGTGAAGGTTTGAGTTGTTGCATTTGTTTGAGATTTTCTTGCTGGTAACAGGGTTGGGTCAGAACAACATGCTTGATGTCCATTGTATTGCTTGGTTTTCTTGCTTTACATTCCAAGATCTGGATTTCTCCAAATAGCTGGTGTCGGATGAACATTTATTTCATTGCAGCACTGGTGTGCTACTGAATTTCTGCCTTTACAAAAATAATATTATAAAGCATTTTGGGATGGAAAGAAATTATCCTGGCTTTCCCCAGGAGTGTTACATCCACCCCGGCTTTATGGGTAATCTGTTCTGTCTACAGATGTGCTGCTGATACATCTATGTTTGCTTTGAGCTACTCTGAAAATTATGTTCCAATACTTACTTTCTGACTCTTAATTCTTAGCTATATTGACTCAAATAACTCTAATATTTTCCATTGATAGTAGTAGTTCATTTTTAATACTTCTTTATAAAACCCCATCCTGCAAAAAGAAGCTAGCACAAAAAGATGCCACATAAAGGCATTTTCCTCTATTGTTAGCTTTAAAGCAGTTTGGTGGGTCTGGGGCATACATGTCAGACCCAGACCCACCAAAGGCACTTATATGCCTGAAATGGTACGTTTCATCTCAGGATTTTGCCATAGTTGTAAAAAAGTCAAATTATTATCAATGTGATTTATTTATTAATTCCCCCATAGTTCAAGGCAAATTGTTTGTAAAGAAATATGGAAGAAATAGGAATAGTTAGTTTTGTGGTTCTACCCCAATCCCTGTCCTATTGTCCCCATTTATTCATACCTATTTCCTGTATTCTTACTCATGTTTATACTTATACCTATTATCTTGTAAGCGATTGACAAATCAAATAAATAAATAAATCTTAGAGGGTATCCATTCCAACATAGAATTCATATCCATTTTAAACAAAATTATTGGATCAGACTTTAATGGCACAAGTAAATTAAGTTGATCCTGATTGTATATATTTAATTTGAATATTGGCAAAATTCATAATCAGTCTTCTTATGCCTTATGTAACAGGCCTTTTAATCAGTGTTCTGATCAATATTTTCTAAAGAAAACAATTTTATTAGATTTGCTTTTTGTCAAACAGAAATGTTTTACTAGATTTGCTTCTATTTAAGAATCAATTCTCAAATTAAACCCTGTCAAGATGCTAGAGAAAATGTTTTCATAACAATAATATGATGATGAGCATTAAGAACTTCAAATATATTGAGTCACGCCCTCCCCTACACAAAATTTCAGATTTATATTTAAATAAAGGATAAATTTTAAGCTTAATTTCAAATAATACTAGGTTACAAGGATATGTTTCTATTCCTTCAAGTCACTGTTGATTCCTAGTAAATGCCTGGACAACTCTATGCAATATTCAGCAGTAGTTTACCCTTGCCTGCTTCCCAGGGTTAAAAGTGAGTGTCTGGCCCAAGGTCACCCATCTGGCTCCATGCTTAAGGCAAGACTAGAACTCAGAATCTCCCGATTTCTAACCTAGTGCCTTAACCACTACACCAAACTGGCTCTCTTGTTTACTAAGATACCGAGCACTTTAATTATTTGCAAAAAAAATTCCCCCAAACCCTACATTATCAGAATTAGCCCCAGAACACCTGAAAAAAAAATCTGATTGTTGGCTGAAAATAAGGGAATGAATATTACAAAAGGGGAGATTATAGGCATGACCTTAGTCTTTAAGCATAAAAAAGAAATTTTGAAGCCTTTCTAAAATACTCCCTAATCTTCTGTCAAATGGAAGAGAGGCAGAAATTAATTTCAGAGAAATGCTACCAAGCCTGGTGGTGGGATATTGTCATATGAGTAAAGGATCTAAGAAGAAATCCATGACAGCAGCTTCATAGTGGGCCACATTTTCCTAACACTAGGAAATAAAATACAGTAAGAATAACCTACTGAAGAAAACAAAGATACAGAATTCAGATCTGAACAAATTGTCAATAATTAAAAAAAACACTTCAAATTATAAGTGTCAATTTTGACACTTATTATTTTTATAGAGGATAAAGATTAAGACAGTGAATCAGGGTCAACCAGAACAAGGTTACCAAATCAGAGATGCAAATATCTGGATGCCCACTAGACAACAGCCAAGGTACCCAGAAAACTCTAATTTCTTTTTGCTGTCATTTAAAACTAACTCCGTTAGCCATAGTCCTCCTATTGCTGGCCACCAGACCTTGGTAGGGCAGATAGTTAGGGGGGGGGGGGACTTGCCAACAACCATGTTATATTGAATAATCCTGAAATCATGAATAGCTAAATAGAGAAATTTTAAAAAATGTAAAATAAATTAAATTAAGCAGTAGAGCAAAGATTAGTAAGGAAGCAAACTTTATTTTGATTTCTCTAATACTTGCCCCAAAGGTTTAAATTTTTTTAAACATGGAAGATATTTTAAAAAGTTGGCTGGCAATCTTTGTAGGTTATGAAATTAGAAACGAAGATTTACTTTCTATATTCTTGGGCTTCTGAAATTTGTGAGAGCTTGAGTTACCAAAGCAAATGAATGGTGACCACTTTTGCAGAGCTTTGGCTGACGATTAGCTAAGGTTTTTCAAAGAAAATAAACAAAGCACTTATTTTTCTTTCTGTCTTATATTAGTTTTGTTAGATCAACAGAACCTTAATTCTAAAGCCCTCACAGTGAATAATTGGCCATTCTTGCACTGGGCACCCATCCCTACTCTTTAATATAATTGAGGCCAAAAAACCTGATTTGACTTAAGGAAAAAAGAAACCATGTTTTGTTGTTCAGATCAGTCTTTTCTGGCATGTAATACATTTAACAGCTATTCCATACCTCTTTGTTTCCATTCTATGTGCATAATAGTCCCTGTCTATACCTTCCTAAAGAGTGCCCAGACTGTTTTCTTAGGCCACTGCTTGTTTTCATTGAGTTATCTAATTATGCCTAGAGCTTTTTCCCAGAGTTGTTACACTTAATTTAGAACCCACCAATGCATGAGATTAGTTCAAATGATTCTTTCAAATTGGCATTGCCTTGCTTTTGTCAACACTGAGTATTATCAGCTGGTGAGCAGCCCATTCACCTGGTTTTGCAAAGCCCCTATGGAGTTTCCTCCCCTGCTTCACATCCTTCTCCAGAAGACTGAGAAAAACACCAGCATTTAGCCAATGTATGATTTATTCTCCTCCCATATTGAAATGTAATCTGTTCTCACCCACAATCAATTTTCTTTTCATCAGATTCACTTACATTAATGGTTGCAGATTCAGGGCTAATCTTCTCTACTCAAACCTACAGCATATTCTTCTTTGCAACCTTTTTGCCCTATAAACTTTCTATGGCCTATTTCTTCAATTTCTTCCACCAACAAATCACATGTTGTTTCTTTTTATTGATTATAGACAGTTTATTTCCTGCTTCAGGTTTTGGTTTGCTTTGAATATTTTGTATCCACCTCATCCTTCTGATACAGTAATCTCAGGCCAAGCACACAACATATTCAATTATATGTGGTAAGACAAACCAAGACTATATATTCACAGCTCCAATGGTAACCTGTTCCTTATAGGCAGTCTGCTACTTCTTTCTAGAGTTTTTGGAGTAATATTCCAGTAGAGAGTAAGTTATGTCACCTGTATGCTAGCTAGAGACATTTATTTAAATAGTCTGCTGACAAATTTACAACTCTAAACCTTCTTTGACTCTGAAGTCACAACTTCTTCCACTAAGAGACAGAATGTAAGATTCAGAAGTGAAATTCAGAAGGAAAGGGCAGTTCTTTATTGCAAATCAGTTATTTAGAAACAGGGTTCCTGACAGCACCTGCAATTCAGGTCCAATTCCTCCAATACTGAAGCCCAGCCCAGCTTCAGTATAGTAATGCTGACAGGGAAAATAAAGATAGACAAGGGGGGGGGGGGGGGGGGGGGGGGGGGGAACATTAGGGGGGGGGGGGGGGGGGGGGGTTGGGGGGGGGGGGGGGGGGGGGGGGGTTTGTTTTGGGGGGGGGTTTTTTGGGGGGGGGGGTTTGGGGGGGGGGGGGGGGTTGGTTTTTTTGTTTGGGGGGGGGGGGGGGGGGGTGGGGGGGGGGGGGGGGGGGGGGGGCGGGGGCCTGGGGGGGGGGGGGGGGGGGGGGGGGGGGGGGGGGGGGGGGGGGGCCGGGGGGGGGGGGGTGGGGGTGGGGGGGGGGGGGGGGGGGGGGCTTTGGGGGGGGGGGTTTCGGGGGGTTTTTGGGGTTGGGGGGGGGGGGGGGGGGGGGGGGGGGGGTATTCAGTTCCTATCCTGTGTGCCTCTATTCTTTTGTTTGTTTCTTCAGCGGATGTACAATTTAATGCTTTGGTGTGTAGACCTCAGTATCATATAGCTTGGAATAACTAGTCTATGTATTAATTATTGTTATCTCTCCTTTATTTTGGGTCAAGTCAAGGGAGCATACATATCAATGCCACCATTTCCTATTTTACGCACAACACGAATATAGTGAGTTGGGTTGGGAAGAGGGAAAGAGATGCTTGTCCAAAGTCACCCATACAATTTTATAAAAGCAACACAGTTTGTTTTTTGTTAATTGGCACTATTGATTTGAAACATCTAAGTACTCCCTTTTTACAAAATGTGTTGTTTATAGCACACCAATACCTTCATGTGATCTGTCGGGGGCGGGGGGTTATTGCATTTACTGTTGTATGAAACAGCTGTTTTATCATAATCTGAACAGCTATTTAGCTTGTATTATTTACCTTTTAATAAAAGTAAATAATAGCTTTTCTTTTTAAACAAAGTTTGATTTTGCTCATCTCTGATGAAATTGGCCTATTTGCCAAGGAGGGAAAGACAAGATCAATAATATAGTCAGTTGCCTCTGTTGTATTAGCCTTCTGTTGAAATGCAGAAAGAAGCAGAAATAAAACCAGGAGTGCTATCACGATGTATTGTTACATCCCCATTATAATACCAATAATAATAATGCAACCATTCCTCATTCCATAGCCCCAAATGCTCTTTGAAAGCTTTTTGTTAAGAATGTGAGCTTTTTGTTAAGAGTGTGGGCACACAGAAAACAGAACGATGTAGCTGAAATATACTACGTATACTATGTAAATAAATAGCGCAACCATTGTTCAACACAGCAAAGCAAAGCAACTCTAGCTGCTTAGAGCTAAGCAGTGGCCTAAACTCCCCAGTCAGCCTTAAATACTAAAGGTTTGAAGCTGGAGCAGTTTGTTTTTCACTACAGTAGGGTCCCCACTTGATCTACTCTTTCTAAAGCCTCTAGATTCTCACATGAAGAGAAGTAAAATGTCTGACTTAAGGGACACATTATTAAATGAAAAGGAAACTTTGATATGATCCGTAGTTCTTGATGCTGGATGGCTTGATCTTCATCAATCATATCTTTCCATCCTTACATATATTCAGACCTCTATTTGGAAGAACACTAATTTTTTGAAGCTTATAAGTTGCGTCTCACAACTGAAAATAAAAAAGTAAGATCATACAAGTAATACATAATGAGAAAATGGGGAAAGTGACATTTTTGTTAGTCTATTTAGCCAACCTATTATTTTTAGAGGGGTCCATTTTTTCCTAAATTAAAATTTCCTGTGGTGTTCAAAACCATCTGAAACTCTACCCATAAGGTGCCCCTCTGCTAAAGGAAGTCAGCACAACTTATCAAATCTATTTTTGATTCTTGCTTTGTGTTAAGTGCCCATTCCTTAAGATTCATCGGGCCTGCAAGCTTTTACTATCAGCGTATTTATTTCACTCTCTAAATGAAATCCAATTTGATGCTATTAATATTAATGCACAAGATAATTCTGATGATGAATTAATAAAACACTTAGGCTCCCAATATGCTCTTTGCTTTTACCATTTAATGATGTTCTTCACTGGGTGGAGGAAGAGGAGGCAGAAAGTTAATCAGCTCCACCAGGAGCCTGAAAATTAGAAGCCTCTTCATTGTTTTAGCTTTCTGCTTTAATGGCAATCGATGGTATTGATTTTGGACTAGAAAAGTATTTACTACATCTTTACTGTGTGCTACAATCCCTATTTAGATTCCTGAAGTATCGCTGGGATGTTACACATGCTTAAAGTATTTTAATTGCCTGCAAGAAGCAGAGTCAAGAATGTGAAATACATATGTCAAATCTTTACCATTTGTTACTTCTCCCATCAATGAAATACTTTCATTTAAAAAAAATGAAAGGCATAAAAGACGGCATTATTACATAGTAATGGTAGATACTCAAAAATCTAGTTTTTCTTTCAGAAAAAAGGATGCGTCTTTAGCAGCCTAATTATTATAAAATAATTCTGCATCCATCTCCTTCAGATATGTTATACAAGAGCTTTCTATAAGAACTTTTCCCAACTGGATGCCTTCCCAGGTATATTGAACATCACCTTCAGCAAAGCATGATGGGACTCATGGACCACACCTCTAAACAGCAGCAAGTTAACTACGTTTGTGCAATTTTGCTGAGGGTCACTGGTTGTGTTTCTCGCATTCCCCAAATATTCTATTGTTGTGCATTGATTCTTCCCCGCTGTTTTATATAATTTAGCTCAATGTAAATCATCAGAAATTTGAAGTAGCAATTATTCTCAGGGCTATTTGCTTTAGCTCCCAAATCCATTAGTGAAGTTTATCATGTTAACTCTCCTCAAAAGGTGAGACTATGTGGATCTGTGCAGCAGAAGCAGAAGCAGAAGCAGAGAAGCCACAGGTGCTTATTCTCCTCCCATTCTGAGGATTTTGGAATTTTATCCTTCCTGCGTGCAAAGGAAATTTGAATATTTTTGTTTTTATGAAATAGGATTGCTGATATCCTCAGAATTGTTGTGAGGTTGGCTCAACTATTAATATTAAATTTGTTTTCCTAAATTTGTTAGGGTTTGGAAGAAAAATTCATTATTTTTCAGTTAAAACAAAACAAAAGACTTAATCCCAAGCAATTGCATCTATAGGGTAGTATTTTGTGGGTCCCATTCTGCTAAAGAGGGGGCTCAGATGACTGCCTTTTCTGTTTTGGCTGCTGCCCTCTGGAACATCATCCCCCCTCACCCCGAAGTGAGGTTAACCCCATCTGTTAGCCAATCAGAAAGTCCCAAATATGTGGTCCTTCCTGCAAATTTGGGGATTCTTTGGGAAGCCTGCATGATGGTAATATTGTGTTTCTATGATTCTTCTTTTAAATAGCTACCAAAATGTCACTTGGCTTACTAAATTAGTCAATGGGCCTATAAATTCAGCCAGATGCTAGCTTTTATTTTGTCAAATGTCCAGGTTCTCAACCATTGTATCCAGGACAAATGTCAAGTGTTGGGCTTAACCTTTAAATTTCTGAACAGCTCTAAATTAGATAATTAATGAATGACCTGAATTATTATCCATGTTATCCATCATATACTTGTGCTTCCACCAAACTGGATCACTTTTATGCTCTCTTTCATGTCAAGCAAGAATTTTTGCAGTTATCAAAGTTTCAATAATAATGTATTTTGCTTCACATTTTAGCCTGGTCCTCTCCTTTTAAAATTGTTACTTTTAATTCTATTATTTTTGAGAATTTATTTAGTTATTTTATATGTAATTTAACACTAGTTTCAGAAATTATTATTACATGGAAATTATTATTATAGAATTATAGTGGTATAACTTCCAATTTTCGTCAGATACAAATATAAAATACATTAACCTCTTACTCTAGAATCAACATTAGTACACAGTATTTCTATAATCATAAATAGGCCTAATCATCAAATCCCCAAATTAATGTATTATTTCTTTCAGTTTCAAGTTCAAAGGTGGTGTCCAGGTAGAACACAAGCTAGACATGGTGTTTTGTTTTTTTTCCAAAGTAGTCACTTTCATCATCTCAGCCAGTTCCATCAGGTTCACCATCCATCCTTCCTCTCTTGTTTTCCTTTTCAACACTCTTAATTTTGGTCTTTTTTTTTAAAAAAAAAAATAAGGCTTTTCTTCTTTTCTAATTCCTATTTTTCTGTTTCTTCATATTTTATCTTTTGTAGAAATTTAAAAGTTTATAAGAAAAAAAGAAAAGAAATGCATTGGTGTATGTACATATGTACACATATGCTTGACCATAAGGGTAAAGCCAAAGGATGTCCTCCCACTTCTCTCCCACACTCGTTTTTGGAAGGGAACCAAAATCTCTAATTGCTAATTTCACAGAAATTTAAAAAAATGCAGACTTACATTTCATTACCCTATACTGCATGGGTACCCACATTCTAGAGAGCCATGCTGCCCACAACTTGGTCTGTGCCCAGGCATATTTCATATTTATGCTTGTTTAAATTTATTCATATTATGCCCATCACTTATGCCCCTGTCCTCCAATTTTTGCACTGAAGGACTGGTTGGTATTTTAGCATTTTGGGATGCCTCTTGTTTAAATACCTTGTGTTTTTGTCTGCTTTGCAGTAATTACAGCCAATTGTAACAGATATTATATTAATGACAAAGGGTAGCAGTGACAGATTTATGTCTCTGTAATTAGTTCTTCTACACACACTTGAGACTAGAGGCCTAACATTTATTCACATTTGTTCTGAGGCCTGTAAATCTTAGTTGCATTTCACCCTACTGCCCTTCAACCTTTCTGCTACTTAGAGAACTTTTCTTTTCCTTCCACTACTAGTCACTTATCAGACTCTCTTGTGTCTTACAATTCATGCATAGAAACTTTGGGACAAATAATTATTGAAGTACCACATCCTGTGAGATGATGCATTGTCTTTTCCATGCCCAATTCCATTTTCCTATCCAACCTTATTTGTTCTCTCTCTCATGTGCAAAAAAAAAATAAAAAATTGAAGTCCATTTTCCTTAGGAAAAATGTGGCTGTTCCTTGTAGGACTAACTTAGAATATTCTGGACTTTGAATCTTGTTTCTCAAACAATTTAGATTCATTAAGCTCTGATAATAAATATGAATCTTGTTTCTCAAACAATTTAGATTCATTAAGCTCTGATAATAAATATGTTTAGGTCTTGCTGCTAGGGATTAGCAGACCAAAATAAGGCTTTTACACTTTATAATCTGATCCAGCAAGTGTCTGGATCCTCCAAAATTGATAGTCACATGGTCATTCCAGAAATAGTGAGAAAGAATTGCACAGTATAACACTCTAACATTAACCATTTCCATTTTCACCTTTTTAAACATTAACAACAAACAGAACTGTTTTATCAACTCTTAAAGCTAACAAAGTGTTGCGAATTGTTTGCCATCTCCATGCACTCTTTTTCTGACAACACTAGCTGTAATTTCTTTTGGCTAACTTCCACACTGCAAGGATCTGCTGGAAGCAAAATTCCAAAATTTGCTTCTATCAGGATTCTAGGCAAAATTCTTTTCAATCTATGTATGAGGCTGAAAAAATGGGAGGTTGCCAAACATCTAGCAAGCAACAGCTTTGGATGATTTGTGGGACCATCAGCCATGCATATTTGCTGACAGATGACAGACAACTCACCTGGTTTTGCAATCCAGTGCAAGCAACAAGTACAGAAAGGTTAGGGAACATCTGGTGGTCTCCATGTGCCAATTACGTTTGGTTTAATAGGTCACAACTTTTAATACAATGTGTTAAGTTTTAATTATCTCTTCGTAGTCTGTGTTAATTATCTTTTGGTTAACAAGTTTCTGCTTTTTTTAACATTCCTTTATGAAGATGAAGACATGTGTACCATAAGAATGAAAAATCTACACAATAAATTACAAAGTAACCCATTCAATTGACACAGTCCTTTGTAGACTAAACATCTTGGGCCTGCTTCCATCTGGCGATTACATTAAAAACTCTGTCAATATCACTCACATTAGTCTTCTTTAACCTTCTGGAAGCCTAAAGCAACTAGAGTCTGCTTGAGAATTTGAATTACTTACAGAGACAACCAGTTTCCTATTTTAGAAACCAAAATTTGAATATACAGTTAACAATGGCTTTAAGCATCATTGTATTTATTTATTTATTTATTTGCTTGCTTGCTTGCTTATTTACTTATTTACTTATTAGCTTATTTATTGATCAGATTTATTTATTTATTTGCCAGCCATCTTGTGGTTCAAGGTGATTCTGGATGACAGATAATTGTATTAATTGTTTCTTGTTTTGTTATGATGTTTTAATTATTATATAATTAAATTTGCCAATAATATAAGTTGCCAATAAAAGTGAAATGTTTTGATTCCCTCTGTGTTGCAGTCTACTTGCACTGGGGAAGTTGCTGTCACTCATTGGAGTAAATATTCTGATTGTAAGAAATTCAAATATTGGAATGTTCCTAGAACAACATGGGGAAAAGATGGGAAAACATCACTGTAATCAGCATCAAAATTTTAGGAAGATCTAGGAACCAGAATTGTTGAGATTAGGCTGAATGTGGATTCTGGAATCCCTGGAAGGAAAAAAAGGACATGAATTTAGGAACAGTGACTAAAGAAAAGGATCAGTGTTGTTGAATGGTGTACTAAAAAGACTGTCCAATGTACAAGATAGAAAAATAAAAGGGAATGAAGTGGATCTCTAGCTGAAAATCTGAGACAAAGTTGATCCTTGACATGGGCCAGAAGAGAAAAGATAAAATTGGTCGGAAACATAGTAGGGAATCTTTAAAATCCATCAGTGTAATTTTAATGTGTGTATGTTGAAGAAATATGTCCATGTACAAACCAACACAAAGTATTAACTCTCCCAAGTTACTTTTGCTTGATTTTTTTCTAGCTTCATTTCCTTTGTAACTTTACATTTTTTAGTTTTGGTTTTGATAGTTTTGTTCAATCAAAAGCAACATTTTTTAATGTCAGGGGAGCAGTTAGATAGAGCTGATCTAAAGAGATTTGCAAAAATAAAAACAATGGGAAGAGGTATTTCCTTTACATCTGCCCACTTAAAAAAATAAACCAGTTTCTTGTCAGACCATTTGGAGAATTAGTTTGCAGATTTTTTTTCCCGTTTAGTTTTATAGCTAATATACTTCTGCATATCTGAGAAAATCTCTTGAGTGTGCAGAATTTTATTTTATGCATTTTCTGAAGTTTTTTTAATCCTGTTCTTCAAGTGAAAAAATCATGCAGAGCGGCTTACAAAAATTAATAAAAGGCAGAATCTGCTTTCTGACTTCACAGTAAGGCATAACATAAAAGGTTTGGAAGGAAGAGAGGGCAAAGAAACTCAATCCCTGCTTTTAAATATCACAGCATTGTTTTGGGGTACTTTATTTTACTTTTAAACTGTCAGATATTGGACCACCCAACTCTCAAATCAGAGCATTGCCAGAATGGTTTATCCCACCATTTCAAGGATTACAATAGTTGTTAAATAGGGTGCTTGTTAAAACATTTACTCACAACAGTTATTGAGCAGGGTGCTTTTTAAACTGTCTGCACACACTGAAAAATTAAGACATTAATCAAAAGCAAACCATGTTAGTTGAACATATATTTAATTCATTTTGGTAGGGTCAAGACATCTGACTCAGTATATAACAGGGATTCTCTCTCTCTCCCTCCCTCTCTGCAAAATACAATGATACAGTGATGAACTATGTGGTAGGTAAGGGATGTTTCTTTCAAAATTTGTACTGTATATTTAAGAGGTAACTATGTTTAAATTTGGGTTCTAATCAGAAACATAATCTGAAAAACAATTAATCAATCCATGAGAGTTTGGAACAAAAAGTTATAACAAAACAATAAATACAATATTAATAAGCACATAACTTCATAAAATAACAAAATAAAGAAATTTCAGTAATTAGGTTGGAGATCTCCAAGGTCCTTCTAACTCAGTGCTTGAGTTAATATATATTTCCCTAAGCTATAGTTTGTTTTAGTCACAATTCGTTAGACAATCCATGTGACCATAGTCACGAACCATGATCAACAAAGTATAATAGCTGGGTTCCTAGAATGCTTTAAGACAAAAAACAAACAAGTCATGCTATGATTTAACCCAATTGATAGCCCAGCCTAATTTCTCTGAGTACAAGCTGGGGTTGGACTGACAGAGGTAGTATTCAGCAGGTTCTGACCAGTTCTGGAGAATCGGTAGTGGAAATTTTGAGTAGTTCAGAGAACCGGCAAATACCACCCGTGACTGGCCCCACCCCCATCTTTCTCTCTGCCTCCCAAGCCCCAGCTGATCTTCTGGGTCTTCTTTGGTTGCCCTGCACAGGAGAACAGTGCTGAAAAGCAAGTTAGTGGGGTTGGGAGGGAATGGGATTTTATAGTACCCTTCCCCTGGAGTGGGTAGGGAATGAAGATTTTACAGTATGCCCTGCCATGCCCACCAAGCCACGCCCACCAAGCCACATCACGCCCACAGAATCGGTAGTTTAAAAAATTGAATCCTACCACTGGTTGGACAAGTGTCTTTTATAACAGGCTGATTCCCTAAACAGACCTGATGCATCCTGGCCAGATTATTATCTATAATAGATAGATTATTATCTATCTATAATATCTTGACAGTAGGAAATAATAGTTGGCTGATCGTTCTGAGTAGCCTCAAAACATCTGGAAAGGGGACACCCTACTTTCTCATTCATGTATGCATTATTCTAAATCCACTACCTGTAAGACAACAAAAGGCATAGCTGGATTCTGAGACAATAAAAATTAAGCTGGTCTTTCACAGGTCCATGAGAGTCATGATTTATATGTAACAGGTTAATGTGTAAATAAAACTATATTTATAAAACAAAACAATTCCATGTTTGCCCTTCAAGAGAAACCAAGCCTGAGTTTGCATTTCATTCCTAGAGCTTGCCATTTGCTTACAGAAACTTTATGTATTTGCATGAGCAATTTTGTGGAGATGGAGATTTGTGAAGGCAGTGAAAGTAAGAATATGGCAGTGCACACCAATAACCAACACTTTAAAAAAATGTTTAAAGCAGGAATGCTCTTTGCCATTGCCAAAAACTATCTGAGAAAACCATGACAGTAAGACCTTGTCTATAAGACAGTAAAACCTGATAGGAATTATTGTTGTGGGGCTCATGCTTATGTAACTCTGTTTAATAATCTGGTTTAGCTTGTTTTTTGTTAGACATAGCTTTATGTCTTGCCCCCCAAAATGTTGGGGAAGTAAAATAATCATCCTCCGGCATACCGCTGTTACCACTGATATGTATAAAAGTCTTTCTCTCTGCTTTTAAGGTGATGAAAAGGACAACTTGATTCTGTCTAAATCAGAAGAATCTGATATGATGTCAAAGCCTTTGGCAAAACATAGATTGACTTAATTCTTTCAGTGATGAACTTTGGTCCACAGCACTTAACAACCGCAAGAGGGAGAAACTCAATATAAAAGAGAAAATCTCCTTGTTCAGGTTATCTTGACTCTGCTGCAGGCAAAACGTCGAACTATTTTTTTTTTAATCGAGATTCTCTGCAGCAGCCCTTTCCCAAATGCCAGTATCCATCACTGATGACTGGATCAATAGCTGTGTTTTGGCCCCAGTCTCCTACGAGAGATGGCATGCCATCCCTGACAGACAAATATCACAGTTAAGCAAAGTATCCAGCCAGACCTAGTAACATTTTTATTGATTTTTGTTGTGCAAATAATGTCTTTTTGGGCTGAATAAATGGCTTTGAGCCAAACAGTCATTGTTTATGATTCCAAAACGCAATAAAAGGACAGGAAATATATTATAGCCAGTGTCTCAAGGCACACAACATAATCATCCTTTGGTGGTGAAAAACTATCCGGCTGAACCTTGGAGTGCATATTTATCCATGCTGAAAGGTACCTGTAGGACTTGCAAATCTTACACCAACTGTCCTGTTAGGAAACAGATGGCATTGCCCTTTAACCCCCCAAATCACAACCAGAAAAAGTGGGGGGAGGGAATCGCTATATTTCTTCAATCAATATAATGAAAACACTTCATTACATTCCCTTTTTGTGAATAATCAGACTTGTTGGAACTGCATTTATATGCTTTCAAATGGCATGTCCAGATTTTTTTCCCCCCAATACCACTGCATGGCGAGCTATTTCTCACTGTTTAAAAATATGCATGGCAATAACTCTTGATGGAACTTTCCCTAATCTGGCTTCTTCCAGATGTTTTGGCTTATAACGCCCAGGTGTCCCAGCCAGCATAACAAATAATCTGGGACAACAGAGACTAGGAAATGAATGTCAGTCCGCATGTGTGAGCTTGATATACAGTATGTATGTTGAATGGATGGAAGGGGAGGAGAGAAGAGGAGAGGTTAATCAAGGCAATAAAGACCATGCATTTTTGAAGAAGTAAATCTGGACTCATCTGGATGGATATTTTGCAGTATTTCCATATGTATATGAAGTGTCATACAAACAGGCATCCAAGTCCGTGTGTGTGTGTGTGTGTGTGTGAGAGAGAGAGAGAGAGAGAGAGAGAGAGAGAGAGAAGGGGGGAGGGAGGCAGGGAGGCAGGGAGGGAGAAAGAAAGAGAGAATGTGTGTGTTATTGGAGCCTATATCCTAACTACAAGGGAAAGGGAAAGTACATTTTAACATCATAGTAGGAAAGGAAGGGCAGCAGAAGAGATGCCAAAGTGCAAAGTTTGATGATTCCAAAAATTTTAATGTCCTATCATCCTATCAGTTAATTGACACTTCAAATGCAAATATATCTATACTTTTAGCTGTACCTTTCTGTGCTTTATTGAAGGGCCACTTTAAGTGCACAATCCAATCTTCTTTTATTTCAGGGGGGAAATGAAGTCTTTACTTGAACTCTTCTCCTGAAAAAGAAGAAAAATATGAAAGTGTGAAGTCATTACTTTCAACTGCATTGTGCCTCCTGGCCTCTGGCCTTAGCTGGCAATGTGTTTTGTGTTGTGTTGTTTTGTTTTTAGCTTCCAAATGTGATAAGGCAGAAACCTCCCAGAAGTCTCCCGCTGAGGCATCCTGAATTTCTGCCCTGACAGCACCACTGTACATTACTTATTAAGAACATTGCACTGATGCTATGCTGTCAAATCAAATGTGCCTGAAGAATGAGTCATCTCTAGAGGTACCCATTTAAGGATAAAATATAGTTAGGAAAATAGGGAGAATAAACACCAATCCTCATAAAATAATGTGGAAAAAGCTATTCATAAGCTGCATTGAGAAACATTTCTTACAGCTGTCAAGTTAGCAGCCACACACTAGACTTTAATTCTTTTTCCCATTAAGCATAAGCAGCTCTAAGCCAGTTCCTTAAAAGGCTAGTAGAAAAAAAAAATCCTCATAATTCCATACTCTGATTTGAACAGGTAAATATCAATAATTCAAACATATTTCGGATTTCTTCTCTTCTTTCCCTCGTCTCTTGTTCTTCCCCCAAATGATCACTTAGCTGCAAGAATGTGCCACAGCAAACATCTGCTGGCTCAGATTCAGATGGTTTCGTATATCATTAAATGCTTGTACACTGAGAGCCAATTTGGTGCAGTGGATAAGGCAGCAGGCTACAAACCAAGAGGTGTGAGTTCTACTCCCACCATGGGCACAAAATCAGCTGGTGGACCGTGGGCCAGTCACTTTCTCCCAGCCCTAGGAAGCAGGCAATGACAAACCACTTCTGAAAAACCTTGCCAAGAAAACTGCAGGGACTTTGACGAGGGAGTCTCTGAAAAAGGATACAATTAAATGGAAGGAAAAAAGTATATTAATTATCTTTTTTTAAATTCAGTGTATCTTGAACCATCATTAAATGGCCAGTCATTAAGTGAGAACTACCTGTACTTTACCTGGTGGGCTGGATAAATATCAAGGGATGGGGCTTTGAAGAGGACAGAAATTCTACCTCCAGTGTTTGGGCAGGAGGTGATGAGGAGGTAAGAGTGTAAATATCTCTGCCTTTCAACTTTGGAGGGGGAAAAGAAGAAGGTGGGCAAAGCTACAACCAATCCTGTTGGTTTTCCTGCAGGGACATTTGCAGAATCTCTTGGCAAACTATGTATTTTTCCACTTCAAATGACCTGGAGGGTCTGGGCAGAAGTCACTTTTCTTGAATGGAGAAAAGCTGTCCCTACAATGTCCACAATGAAATAGCTGGTGATAATGGAAAATGAAAGATCAGTTGGTGCCCCATTCAACCCCATCCCTCCATGAGCCAGATGATCAGAGTTAGCAGGTGCATGAACCAGAAGCTCCCCATGTATGAACTGCTGTTTTATTCCTAGCAGAAATATAGAGAGAAAGTTTAAAATAACAATGCTTCTCATTTAAAGAATATAAACTGAATCAACATGAGCAAGATCAATTCCTTAAAAATATGATAAACCACAGGCCTAGTGAAGGATTAGACAATCTAGAAGAGGAAAGGAGAGAGTTTTATACAGCATTATTTATTTTAAAAACTATACCAATCCTTACTGAACATTTTTTGCTTCCGGAATAGGGCCATACCTTAAGGCCTATGACAATTCAAATTTGCCATGGCCAGCCCACTGCGGGACAACTCATTACAGCCAACTCGCTGCAGGACAAGAGTTACGCTGATATCAAAGAAATAGTGGAATAGAATCATTAAAGAAAGGATGCAAAAGGAGGGACAGAATGAAATGTGAATGCCAACATTAAAATATTTTTTTAGTTATTTTAAATAATTAAGTAGAATTGTTAAATTGTCCGACAGCAAGAAGGCCATGGCGAATTAACTGTGGCAAGTTGTCCCATTCTGCATACATTAAATGCCATATCTTTAAGGGTGGAAACATCTTGAAAAATGGGCAATAACAAAATGACTAATTTTTTTTCAAGCAGTTAGGAACCTGGCTACAGTTCTCTGTATTAAATCTTCCCTTTCTCGGGAAGCAAATTCTTTAACCAGGACAGGCAACCACTTTATGTATTTCTTTAAAAAAAAAAGTTTTATTCAAAAAATCAAGTCTACATAGTAAAGACTTTTAGTAATACGTCCCTCCAAAACCTTAAACTCCAGCATTTTCAACAAGAGAAATTTTATTTGAAATTTTAGAAAATAACTCATGGAGACATTCAGCATTATGTGTCCTTTTGAAGGGAACAATCACTTTGGAAGAATAATTGTACATGGCTATACATTACAGTGTTTTGCCATGATGCCTCCTGTTAGCCACACAGCCACCATTAAGTTTTAATTGTAGCAATATGGAAGCAGTTTGGCATTGTCTTCTGGGATGCTTTTTCAACTTTCCTTGCCTCAGAATTACTTTTATGTCTCCCATCCAAGAACAACCCATGTTTAATGTTCCTTAGCTTCCACTTTCCAGCCCAGCTACGATTACTCAAGTGCTGATACTCACTGAAACCATTTAGCCGTAGTTATGCATTTATAGTATATATAAATATGAGAGGAGGTAATGCCACATATCATGACCCAACCAGATTCAATCTTCAATTTCTAGGTCATTTTAGATTTTAGAAAAATTTTGAGAAGTGAATGAGCACTGGAGAAAATAAGTCACTTGGATCTCTTAGTGCATTGCAAGCCTTGATATGGTATCAAAATCACATTGATTGCTCTAGGGGCTGACCTGTGATGAGACTGTTAGAAATGCAACTCTTCTTGCTAGATTTCTAAGTGACATTTGATACCATCAGATGCCATATCTTATTGGACTGTGTCCAAGGATTGATAGTGGAAGGCTCTATTTCACAATGGCTCACCTCTTTCCCAAAGAGAATATTCTAGTCAGCAGCAATAGCGAGGAAAGATTATGGCCATGATGGGGTGCTACAGGGTTGGTCACACTTCCTTCTCCAATTTGACATCTGCATTAAATTGTTTGTTGACATTACCAACAGCACAGGGTATCACTCCTATGCTGGGAATACCGAGGGGTAGGTTTATAAGGCCAAACAGAAGATATGGTAGAGGTTTATTCCAGTGTCTGGAGGCCTTAGATTTCAGAAGGCTCAGATTCAATCCTAGCAAGACAGAGTTTGAAAGTCTTCTAATAGAGATATTTATTCCATGTTTGGCTCTGGGCATGATTACACTGCCCTATGCAGAAATGTTTCCCAACCTTTTGACCCATAGTTCCTGTTTGAAGAACAAGTGGCAGCTATAGCTACAGGATCTTTCAGAAACTACATCTATAGCAATAATTGTGGTCTTTCTTGGATCGGGAAGCCTTATCCATTTATGCTTTAGTCACCTCTTGTTTGGAGTACACAAAGCACTCCACATGGGGTTCCCCTTCAAAACCATCCAGAAGCTTCAGCTGTTCCAGAATGTAGAGGTGTATGTAAGGCTGGGAGCCTTTAGATTTTTCCATGTAGCACCTCTACTGTGAGAGGTGTTGCACTGGTTTCCACTTTACTACTGGGTGCAATTAAAAGTGCTAGTTATCATCTTGAAAGTAGCCTAGGACTTGGACAGCCACCTTCTTCCAGAGATTTTTGCTTGCCTGATAAACTAGGAAAGATCAAATTCTTTCGGGTCTTTTCATTTAAGAAATGTCATATCCAAGAGCCTCGGGAACAAACTATCTGAATTGCAGTCCCCTCTGTTCCTCTCCAGATAAGGTTGGCTTCCCCACCATCACCTTTTTTTCTTTTTGTTATTTGTTTGTTTATTAATGTTTTGTCTTGTTTTAGAAATACATTATAATCTGGCTGTTCTAGAAGGTCTTGGAATAGTTATATGATGAGGGGGACTATCTTGCTATGGGTTTGGAATCTGTGGGGTATTCCTCGGGATACTGTGATTTTGTTCTGCTACTGCTTTTACTATGATTTTATTATAATGGTGATATAATTTTAAAAACCACTTGAAGCTTTATTTGGATTAAAGCAGCATATCATAGCAAGTAAGGAAGTAAATAAATAAATATTGCTGATTCCTATAACTCTCTCAACCGAAGGAAAATTTGTACAGAAATTGTATACACAGTGGTAATCAAATGTTCCTGGACAATCTAATTTCTGTTTCATCTTAGCAATGTTTTTGAATTAAGACACAGATGATGATGGTGATGATTGATGATTCCATTTCTGTCTGTATGTTGTTAGATGATTCACTCACAATACTCCCGGTGGCTCTGAAAAGAAAGCTCAAACTTTTCTCTATTAAAAAATAAAAAAGAACTGTCTTTTAAATTGGCCTTTTCTCTGAGGTTGATAGGGGAAAGGAAAAGGTTTCCTGGCTCTGTTATTTTCTATTTCTCTCTTAGATTTCTGCTTTTATTTAGTTTCCATTTTTCCCCTTTATGGTACCAGCTACAGATGTCAGAAGGAAAACAGAAAAGCTGCCACTTTAGATGATGGGAAACCTTTCTATAAGATTTAACCCACCAGAGTGTTGGTACTGTGACATGAAGATAATAAAGAGATGATTGCTACAGAACAAAATCACTTTTTCTAACTAAAGGAGAGTTAAAGAGACTTTCCCCCTCCTTTTATAAACCTGCTGCCACGGCATGGTATTTTCCCTGGAGGGCAAGCAATGCTCTTCTTATCTCCCAGGTCAAATCTTCTGCTCCACTTCCCCTGTCTTCAAGCAAATGAATGGGAAAACAAAGAGGCAGGTATAGACACAACCAAAACCTGATAGATTGGTTGCATTTTAAAGCCAGTGACAACAGCACAGAGCCAGGCAGGGTGGTTGAGTTCATGTAAAATGATTCCTAAATTATCCCAACAATTCCGGTTATGCTTTCAAGCTGGGGAAGGGGGGAGGATGACTACTTCAACAGTGGTTTTTAAAAAATACCTTTAATACACTGGAAGGAAACTTGAGACAGCTCAGCCCCAAAGGCAACCTAGCAATCCCCCTTTTTTTAAAAAAAAAAAATGAAATAAATAAGCCAATGACAGACTCTCTTGGGATTAACAAGCTTTCTAGTTTAGACAGTGTTCCCTGATGTACTTCATAATAAGATGTGAATTTGAAACAAAATGGATTTTTCATTCTACGCGATGGACCTTTCCAGTTAAAATGTGTATTTGATTCCTTCCCCAGCAAAACAATATACATTATTTAAAACAAAGCAAACACGCAAAAAAGCTTAAAACAATAAGATTGCAAACTTTAAAGATTTTTTTTTTAAAAAAAGGTGCAGCTCCCATGCCAGTCAAATGTCTCCCATCTTCTTGAAACAGCTGGACTCTGTTATGTGTTCAAAAGCAGGTCATTCAAGGGCCACCACAGTAAATGCCCAATTTTGGTTAAGCCTACTGCAAGTTCTCATCATGAGGGCTTATAGTATGGGATATAGTCATCTGCATCAAACTGTTACATGGCCTAATAGACTAAAGAAGCTGCCCCTCTGGATTAAGAATCCTGTGTTGTGAAAGGCTGTGTCGGTCAAAAATACTGTGAGTTGAGCTCGTACATAAACCAGAAGATAGTATAATTGAGATAAAGATGATCTGGTGTTCTCAGACCTCTTTCCATTTCCATTACAAATGGATCGAGGTATACTCTGAGAAGTCTTCTAAGTTAGGGGTCTTCAATCTTGGCAACTTTATGATTTGTGGACTTCAACTCCCAGAATTCCTCAGGTAGCATGGCTGATTGAAGAATTCTGGAAGTTGAAGTTCACAAGTCATAGAGTTGCCAAGGTTGAGACCCCTGTTCTAAGTCACAGTTCAGACAAAACATACATGACTAATTAAGTAAAATGAAAATTTTACTATGAGAGAAGAGATTTAAAACATATCCCCAAAGCTTGTGTACTCAGAGATCATCTAAGATATGTTAGCCTTTGAGATAGTCCAAATAATATCCACTCTTTCTAAAAATGTATAGCAATAGCATTTTAGACTATATACCACCTTATAAGTGCTTTATAGCACTCTTTGGGCAGTTTACAAAGTAGGCATTATTTGTGTAGTGCTCCCAACAATTTGAGTTGTCACAATTTTACTGACCTCGGAAGGATGGAAGACGGAGTCAACCTTGAGCCCTGTCAGGATCGAACTGCAGACTGTGGGCAGAGTCAGCCTGCAATACTGTTGTCCAATCGATTTAAAAACTAATGAAATTTCTAATAGTTTGTGCAATTTTGCTTAAATATAGAATCAGCACTTCTCAGAAAGATTGTCCCTTCCAAAACTGGTGATTGTGCAAATGCAGACTGTTGGTTTCTTTGGTTTCACAGATATCATTTCGCGTATGCATTGTTGGATGAGTAAAGCAAACTCTTTTCTTGCATAGGAATCATGATCCTGCAAGGCATAGGCAACAAGACCTGCCTCCTCTTAGATGTTACAGTTCCAGATCTTTTTCTCTTGTCTCCCATGTCATCTACAATTTTATGACAGCTTTCTTGTCCTTCTCTATAACAGTAGAGGAAGTAAGGCACAGGATAGGGAACTTTGTGATATGATTCTATAGCCCATGTTTTACATACCTGCCGTACTGGTTATAAGGAGGAAAGAAAGAAAGCAGACTCTAAACAGCTACAAGCTGATCATATTTTAAGTTTTAGCTTTATCTGCAAGTGTTACATTTAGGGCCCTACAATTAAGAGATGCTAAAATGCATGCCAATGATACGTTCAAGTTGATAACAAATGGTTTAAGTAAAGATCTCTCTAAAGTTTTTATTTCCCCCCCTTTTTTTTATTAAAAAGAAAAGTCTGTGGCCTGGGAAGGCTGGCAGGGAGGGAAAACATTCTGTCCAACTATTTGCAACAATATTGTCATAGTAACCTATTCCTTGTGGAGTGTGATTATAGGAACTGGTAGCAAGGAAAGCAATAGTGAGGATTTTTCTTTTCAGGGTTATCTAGCTTTGAAAGGATCATGTTCAAACCCAGAAGAGATAAAAGCAAGACTATACAGAATGTAAGCTGGACTGTTAAGCATTTCCATATGACAAACGTCTCTCTTGAGATCTGACCTGCCTGTAGATTCCCAGTTTACAGATCTAAAGGAATCAGACCCATCCACTCCTGCCCTGAAGAAGGGAACCAACTGCAGCTTCCTTTTGAAAACTCATTAAAAATTCTCTCTTAAAAAATGTGCACAATAACTCTTTCTCTCTCTTTTTTTTCTTTCTTTCTGTCTCTCTTCATGAAAATTCAAAAGGGTACACATGCAGAGAGAGAGAGAGAGAGAGAGAGAGAGAGAGAGAGAGAGAGAGAGAGAGAGAGAGAAGGTTTAGAAATTTGCTCTTTAGATTCAACCCTTAGGGGGAAAATCATGCAAAGACTATTCTAAGAGAAATTATGACTCTAAATAGAAGATAATCTTTTTTTGCAATTGGCCAGTTATATCTACAGTTATGTCCACAGTTGTGTCTAACACCTAATGTGAAATCAATGCAAAATTATAGAGAAAAATTAATCCAAAATTAAAAATTTGACTTCGACGTAACAGTGAGCTAATTTATCACTGTCTCACAGCAAACTCTGACCCAGAATGCTAGGAAAAAACCAAAAGTTTAATTAAGTCTATCTGGATACAAAGGGGAAAAAACATTTTGAAAAAAATAAGAGACTGACCCTTTAAAAATAGTCCAGTGACAATGGAACATGTCTTATAGCCATAGGATATTGAACTAAACTAAAAAAGGAGGGGTGTCAAGAGTTTTAAGACCATTTCATCCTGGTTGAAGGCATTCCACAGAACAAAAATCTAAAAAGTACAATTTCTACTGAAATTGTACATTCTAGAGCCCTCCTTGTTATTTTTATTTAGGTTTATAATTTTGATAGTATATAAATGGTATATAAAACATGGCACAGAATAATAAAATATTTAAAATTAATCTGAAAAATCTCCTCATAAGAGAAAATGACAAATGGCCTACTAATAATAATAAGACAATCAATGAAAATCCAGAAATTCTCCAATGCTATTTAGAGTCTAACCCACTAACTCCTGGTTTCTACAAACAAATGTATGAAGTTTAAAAAGCAAAATCTGAGAATGAAATATCACTACATGACAACATATGGTTCATTGATGCTACATTCACAGAAACAAGGTCTTTAAAGACGTTGAATTTAATGAATTGGAATTTTTTTTTAAATGAAAACAAATTATTTCAAACTGAAAAAGAAAAAAAATGTGCTACCAGAGGAGTAGAACAAAAGATAAACACCCATTTAGATACCACGATTGAACAATAGTTCAAAATAATGATGCAATTGTTTGAATATCAACAACTAACAAAAGAAGGTGTTTTAGAATGCATAAAAAATATGATAACATTAATGCACATCCTTTGAAATGTATATTAATATATAAACCTTTAAATGAAAAGCTGCATGGATCCATCATGTATGTATTTATTTATTAAATTTACATGCTACCCATCTCCCAAAGTGAATCTGGGAGCTTATAATTATTATAAAAAAACATTTAAGGAAACAAAATGATTGCAGAAACCATGGAAGAATAAAAACAAAATGGGATGAATCTTCTAAGTAAATTAATCATTATGATCAAGCAATTCCAAAAACAAAGGAAATTTTGGTATAGAAAAACAAGAAAACCATGTAAATGGAAAATATTGCAATTTTATGTAATGTAAACATAATAATAATTTATGTACTTTATATAAATTGTAAAAGAGCAAGTTAAGAAGATGAATAATTGGAGTGTACCAGGAAAGAATGACCTTCATGGATTTTGGCTCAAACATCTTAATCAATTTTACATTCTTGTCTTGCAAATTATTTCAATCAAATGTTGTAGCAAGGATCAATAAATTACTGCCTCACTATATGTCAAACTTTTTTGATTATGAAAAAGAAAAGAAAAAGAAAAATACATTACATTTTGTGTCCAATCACTTGTTTGCCTACAGCGGATTTTCTCAACCATAGCAATCTTAAGCATCGCGGCTGGGACTTGTGTGAGTTGAAGTCCACCCATCTGAAACTTGTTGAAGTTGAGAAGCATTGCCCTACAACATTGAAGCTGTGAAGATTAATTATAGCTCATCACATTTACAAATGCCTGGTTTCAAATTCATTGTAATCTGCAAAGCCAAAAAGAGAATGTTAAAAACAAATTCTAGATGTACAAAGACATTTTTTGATTAACAAAAGTCTATTTTAAATAAGCTTAAAAGATATAAAACACATTTCATATAGCATCTATTGATTACAACAAACATTTAACTCTGTACCCATGATTAGGTTAAAAGAATGTTTGCGATTGTTTTGCAATTTATAAGAAAAATGCAGTTTGTAATTAATGCACTAAAAATAATGGAGAAAATGTTGAGGATAAATATAGAAGAATTTAGAGGAGTCACATTGGAAGAGGAATTTGTCAAGGAGACTCTTTTCCTCCATTTCTTTTTAATATGACTGTGATTCCACTGACAATAATTTTGAATAAAAAGCCTTTGAATTAGCCAAGCAAAGGACAGAAGTTTCCCATTTGCTCTACATGGGTGATTTGAAATGAAATGCAATTGCTTTTAAATATAGATTGAATATTTACTTATGATATCTAAATGGAATTTGTATAGGGCAACAGTGCAACAGTGGTAATAAAAAAGGAGAAATGGGATACTCAGATGGAATTGAACTATGGAATGACACTGAAATCAAAGCATTAACAATGAAGGAAAGGTATTATGATGTTTTAGAAGCAGAAAATCTTTTGCATGCCCAAATTGAAAAGAACACCAGTTCCAAATATATAAAATGGGCTAAGTAAATTTTAAAATTGAAGCTCAGTAATAGTAACAAAGCAAAGCCATTAATATTTGACTGTTCTTGTACTATGTTGTACAACAGTATTATTGACTGGACGCAAGCTGAACTAGATGCTGCACATGGCAAAACCTGAAAATATAATGACAATACATTATGAATTGCACCCAAAAAGTTGTGTTCACTTGTGTTTACCAAGGAAAATTGGGAGTTTTGGTTTCTTACCAGGGAAGTAGGCAGCGGCAAGTAAAAGTAAAGGCTTCAATGATTACATAAACAGTAGTAAAGAGGAAAATGCTGATAGAAGTCTACAGAGAAAATGTTTATGTCACAGAATCAAATGTGGCTCACAGAACTGTATAGCTCCAACTTCAAATGAAAAATTGGAAAGATCAACTTCTGCAAAGTAAATATCTGAAAAGAACTGAAGGCAAGTTGCACAATAACAAAATTTGCCAATGGCTTCAGATTGGAAGGAAGCCTAAAGTTTAAGATTTGCAGCCCAAAAATACACACTCACAATAGATGTCATAAAAATGAAAATTCACTTCCAGGAGGCCCGTTTTTTGCTTTCCCTGAGCCTCCGTGCACACTCTGCACTTACCTGCATCCAAAATGGGCTGCATGGGGACTCCTGGGAGAGGCAGGATGAGTTGGGTGAGGCCAACCAGGTGTGGGATTTGGGAGATCTCTGAATTGCACAGAATCTTAGCTAGGGGCTCTTCCGAATCCCTGCAAACCCCCAGCAGCCCACCCCTGGGCCATCCCTTAGGTATGTTCTAGTAGTGAATTTCTGCATTGGAAGGAAATTGGATTAAATGATCTCCAAGGTTCCTTCCAACCCTTACATTCAAATATTCTATAAATGCCCTATATCTAGACTGTGAAAGTTCAAACAGCTACTAGATAGCAGAAAAGAGCTTGAGTTTTATAGCTCTTTTTTGCTACTATTTAGTATTCATCTAAATTTTTGTAGTGCTGATACAGTATAATTATCCCATACAGTCTTCATCACTAAGCTTAGGAAGTGGATTTTACACATGCCAAGGCTGTGCTATGGTCCTTCCTCTTTCCAGACATCCACTAATTAAAAGGTTCACTAAGTTGAGGAGTGCCAGTTATTGTTGATGAGGCTAGCAGGCTAGAGATCAACCATGTTTGGATCCATAGTTGAGCTAATGTTACCTGTACATAACTGGCACTCCTCAACTTAGTGAAAGGTTCACTAAGTTCACTAAGTTGAGGAGTGCCAGTTATGTACAGGTAACATTAGCTCAACTATGGATCCAAACATGGTTGATCTCTAGCCTGCTAGCCTCATCAACAATCATACAATTGTCAACTAGCAAGAAAGACTGCTGACAATATTTGTCCTTCTGATGAATCCCTCATGGTTTCCCTCATGTCTTTTATATGTGGGGGGTGGGGGGGCAGAATTGATTGTGGCAGAGGATTGTTGACAAAACTTGGATTCATTTGACTATTTTCAGTCCATGACGAACTAAGGGTTGAAATGTACTTGTGGTTCTAAATGACTAATGTAAATAAACTCTCTATTCCTACAATATTGCTAAAAGCCATCTTTGTTAAACTAGAATAAGGCTTTTGTGAAACAATTTACTGACCTGCACATATACACAAAAGAGAAACAATTGTACCCCCAACAACCCAGGGGAAACATACAGCCTGTTAGCCATATTTGCATTGCAAAAATACATAGCCTGAAACAGGTTTTCACCTCAGACTTCTCCTATTGTACTTAATACTAAGGCTACTATAGTTGAGCAACAGAAATCTAGGTGAGAAAAAGAGTGAAAATGTAAAGTATACTTCTTATAGTTTAAAAATGAAATTAATTCATCCTGAAATATTATTTGGGACTTTTATAAGAAATTTGAAGGTTCTTTAACTCATATTAATTGGTCTTGTTCTGCAATAGTTTTGTTCTACATGTATTGCCAAATTGCTATTAAGTCACATTCTTATTCCAATTTGGAATAAGCATGTTTTGTGGCATGCTTTACATTGAACTGTATGATATTGTTGTCACAGTCATGGATCAGTTCTGAATTAGATATATGTATCAAGACAGAGCAGATTTCGTGAACCTATTCCATTTCATTATTGTTCAATCTATTTTTTTCATGAAAAGACTCATTCATTATCTGATTAATTGAAAAAATAATACTATGATATTGCATGCATTTTTTTTTCATATTCTTAATGAAGGCAATCACTTGTGTGGCAGTGTGAATGCGGTTGATTAGAACTGCTCTCCTGGTAACTATTACTAAGAGATGGCAGACCTGCATTTGCCTCTCTGGATGACCACTTTGCAATTGTAGGGCATTCTGGGAAATTTAAAAGATGGCAGAAGATTGGCCACCAAAATCAGCTTGAGGAAGATAAAGGAAGGGACAAATGAATAATAATAGTAATAAATATAACTTGACTGGAGATTACAGAATTATAGAACCCTAGAATTGAAGAGGCATTTTGGCCATCAAGTTCAATACCATACTCAGTATAGGAATTAACCTTTTATTATTATTGTTATTATTACCAGATAATTTTCAAATATAGGAACTGACTCTGCGCTAATTTGGAGATGATGTATCAGTTTTCTTTCTACTGTAGCTGTCATTTATACATTCAAATGACCATTTGATCCTTAGTCATCAAGGGATAAAAAGGCATTTGGACTGCTTTTAATTCTTTTATTTCCTAATTCTATCTAAAATAAATTGCTGGTTTAGTCAGTCCAGGAATATGACAGTATTTCTCTGATTTTTCATCCAATCTGAATTCCTTTATCTTCATTTTCAAAAGCAGATGTAATTTGTTAAATTAATGTGCTTTAAATGACCTGAAGGTAATTTTTAAACCATGTAGTAGAGTAACTGATGTACATGTGCTTTCTCTCAATGTTTTATATTGCAATAGGAAACTGGGAGGAGGGGCCCGTGGGGGACTTACATACATACTTACTTTGTGTGTTATCGCCAGCTACTCAGTCAAAGTAGAATTCATAACAGATAGAGACAAATCATCTGATGGCAGAGGTTAAAAGAAACTTGTTACTATGACTACAGATAGGGTCAGATAACAAAATGAACAGCCACTTTTGATCTTCAAAAAACCTTTTTTCTTTTGCTCTCTCCTCTGTTATCTGGACCACTCCATCAAACACCTAGCAGATAGCAGAGTTGAAAACCCAATCGACCTTCAAGGAAGACCAGACAAGTTGGAAAGTCTGTGTAAAGGTTAAAGTGGAAAGGCGTGTGATGACGGTGAGGGTTTTTTTTTGTTTTTTTTGTATTTGTGTATGTTCCTGTGTATGTGAATTTAACTAAAGCTACAGACTGCAGTTCAAAGGGGGTTGCCAGTCAGTGCAAAAATGTAGTGATGACAACTGTGCATCTTCAAAGGGAAGAAATTGAAAAATAAAAATGTCAAGGTAGGGAATCCATAATGCATCACTCAGATTATTGTTTGGATTTGTTTATTTGTTTGTTTAGTAATAAAAATATTAGATTATCTAGTGAGAAAAAAAATCGCAAAGATGCTGTAAACAAATACTCTTCTTGAAGCCAATCAAAATATCACAACATAAGATCAATGTTAAACCTGCCATAAGATATTGTACTGATTAATTTTGTGGGAAATAATACCATAATTGGCACTTAAAAGTCTGCAGTTTGTAGCAACTCTAACAGAGAATACAAATTTAAATTACTTTTTCATCTTCCAAACTGAAATGCATGAGAGAAACCTTATGTTTAATATAACAGTCCATAAGTTTATTTACCAAATATGTATTTTTAATTGATAAGTTGATTGATAGTTATTCTGGGTCTCAGTTTTCTTTGGGAAGAAAGGCTCATTCCTAGTTTCCATTATTTTTCATCCATGATTAAATAAACCTAGCAATAGTATCCATGCCTCATTTTTCAGAAAAAAAAGACATTTTTACTTTATTCAATATTCATGGGAGGATATATGCAATCCAATACAAAAACATTAGTCAGCATAAGAAATTCAGGCTGATAGTCTAGTGGCAATTCCTGCAGTGTTTATCCAAAACCAAAAGGTAGAAACAAAGGGATGCATTTGCCACATTTCTAACTTGATCCTTTCTTTAAAAATTAGTAATTTACTTAGAGGTTCTAATTAGTTAAAAAGTTACCTTGCCAATGCCTGCAGTTGAGACAGAGAAGGGGGTGGGAGGAAGAGAAATGATGGATGGATAAAGATGGATGGATAAAGATAGATGGATGGATGGATGGATGGATGGATGGATGGATGGATGGATGGAGATAGTCCTTTTTTCTCTTGGTATGTTTGAGGTCAGATAGGTTAGGAAAATATAGAGGAAGGAAAAAGAGTTGAAGTAACATTCACTCAATATGATTTCCTCTTAGAAGAAAAGAAAACTTAGGATCCAACAGAAGAATGTTGGATGTGTTCTAAATGAAGTGTTTGTTGTATAAGATGATGGTGAGGCTCAAAAGCTCATCTCATCTTCGGTGTGTTCACTTGGTGAAAATAGCAGACTTATTCTCAGAAGGAAAGAGTTCTTTGATTAATGTTATCATATATCCCCCAACAAATTCTGTCCAATGTGAAATCAGATATATCACATAGTGAAATCAAATATTATTTAGCATTAAGTTGTATTTAAAATGATCCATTTAACATTAACCAAATTAAAAAATTAACTCATTTCTATTCATTTAGTTACTAGCAAGAGTACACCAAATAGCAATATTAGCAAAAGAATAAAAATAAATCAGGGGAGAAAATACATTGCAGGAACACTTGGCACCAGGAAAGATCAATGTATAATTTTACCATTTCCATCTTTAAGAGAAATGTGGCATCTTATTTAATATCAGGAGTCTCGATTTGGTCACATGATTAGCTGTAGCAGATTCCTAAACACCTAGTCTGTCTTGTTTTTCAAAATGACCCGTCAAATGAGATTACCTTTAAGAACTGCCACATCAGCTTGAAAGTCAAATGCCAAAATCCTGCTGTATTGCCACAATTGTGTAGCAATTGTTAAATGTGCCTTTTTAGCAAGATGGAAATGTTTCAGTGGGAACTGAACTGAGTGTCAATATCTGGGAAGGAAATAAATGTTAAAACAAGCTAAATAATTGTCTAACAGTACTTGTACTAATGACCTTAAACTTCTACTATGCTAATTTTTCCTCTGCACTTTTAATTACAGATCAATAATACTTTGCTGTTGACATTTAAAAATGCTGAACCACAAAGAGAAACACTGACTGGGTGGAAATATACAATGTAAGGCAGAATTTGCCAAATCAATAAACTTTGCCATTTAACAAACAATCGCATGTACAGCAGTGACCAAGATTAGCAGGCATAAAAGACCACACTTCAGCTTCTTAATTATTCCTTAATAACATTAAGCCTTACATCATTGACAAAAATCTTTTGCTGTAAACACCAAATGCCTCCTTTCTTTATACAGAGCAGGTCGTTCCAAAGGCTTAGGTTAGCTGTTTCTTGAGCACTGAAACAGCAAACCTAAAGTCAGTGTGGATTAGGACAGGAGACACTTAGCTTCCACTCTACCTTCAGGCAAAAATGCTCACTGGGTGAGTTTGAGACACTTATTCCCTCTCTCAGTTCATCTGATTTCACAGAGTTGAATAGATTTGGAGGAGTGAGTGTTCTATTTCTTGGGCTCCTGGAGAGAAAAGAAGAATATGAATTCAACAGATATAAAGGACGTCTCTCATGCTGCACTTTGGATGATCAGACATTTCAATATGCAGAAAGAAAATGCAAGTTGTTCTACTTTCTAAAGAGTAAAGTTCATTTTAAAAATGCAATATTTCAATGAGGAGTTGAGGATTGCTTTATACGGGTAGTCCTTGACTTTGGACCACTATTGAGCCCGAAATTTCTGTTGCTAACTGAGACAGTTGCTGAGTGAGTTGTGCCCCATTTTGTGAACCTTTCTTGCCACCGTTGTTAAGTGAATCGCTGCAGTCCTTAACTTAGTAACAATATGGTTGTTAAGTGAATCTGTCTTTCGCAGTGATTTTGTTTGCCAGAAGGTTGCAAAAGGTGATCACATAACTCCAAGACACTGCAGTTGTCGTAAATATGAACCAGTTGCCAAGCATCCACATTTTTTATTTATTTTATTTTATTTTATTATTATTTTATTTTATTTTATTTTATTTTATTTTATTATTTTATTTTATTTTATTTTATTTTATTTTATTTTATTTTATTATTTTATTTTATTTTATTTTATTTTATTTTATTTATTTTATTTTATTTTATTTTATTTTATTTTATTTTATTTTATTTTATTTTATTTTATTTTATTTTATTTTATTTTTTATTTTATTTTATTTTATTTTATTTGTCAAAAGCTTACAATACAACAGAAACAAGAATAAACATAAATTTAAATACAAGAAATAGGAACTAATAATTGGGGACAGGGACGGTAGGCACGATGGTGCCCTTATGCACACCCCTTACAGACCTCTTGGGGTGAGGTCAACAGAGGTTAGTTTGAGGGTAAAGGAGTGGGAGTTTGAGCAGGTGACAACAGAATCAGGCAGTGAGTTCCATACCCTGACCACTCTGTTGCTGAAATCGTACTTCCTGTAATCAAGTTTGGAGTGGTTTACATTTAGTTTATATCTGTTGTGTGCTCTTGTGTTGTTGTGGTTAAAGCTGAAATATTCATTAACTGGTAAGACATTTTGATCACGTAACCATCAACTGTCATAAGTATGACATACGGTCATGAATAACTTTTTTCAATGCCATTGTTAGTTCAAACAGTCACTAAAGGAATGACTGTAAGTCAAGGACTACCCGTAATCATTGCAACACCGTAATCAAAAGAAATATCTAGCCGTCATTTCATAGCAGGTTTTTGCAGAATAACTTAAAAGAATCCCAGAATTGTATGACTACTACAGCTTCTTATTTGGGAATAAGGTAAAATTCGCTGAATGAAGCCTCAGAAATCCCATTCAGAGTAACATCAATGCTTCTTTCCATTGTTCAGAAAAACTGCGTGCTTCTCCCTCTTTTTGCACCCATTGCTCCAGAGGCTAAATTATTCACAGAAAAACTCCCCATAGCCATCCATATCTACTGTTGCAGTTCAGCCTTCTTTGCAACACTACGGAAATTGTTATATTCCTACCAGGAGCACAATACCTGTGTACTGAAAGAAGGATCATACTCTGTAATTCAGCAGTTACAGTATTTTTATCATTTCAATATTTCATCTCAGCTGCATATATTACAAATGAAAGGAATGTTTGTAATGACTATAAATAATTTGCTACATCTTCACCAGTGGTGGATTCAATTTTTTTTACTACCAGTTCTGTGGGCATGGCTGGGTGGGCGTGGCTTGGCTTGGTAGACATGGCTTGGTGGGTGTGGCAGAGGAAGGATACTGCAAAATCTCCATTCCCTCCCCACTCCTGGGGGAAGGTTACTGCAAAATCCCCATTCTCTCCCCATCCCACTAACCTGCTTTCCAGCTCCATTCTCCTGTGCAGGGCAACAAAAGAAGACCCAGTCGATCAGCTGAGACTCAGGAGGCAGAAAATAGATGGGGGTGGGGCCAGTCAGATGTGGTATTTCCCGGTTCTCTGAACTACTCAAGATTTCCGCTACCGGTTCTGCAGAACTGTTCAGAACCTGCTGAATACCACCTCTGATCTTCACTGATCAACTAAATTGGCTGCTGCCAAATTGTATATATAAATTAATGTACTCTCCGGTATTACTTACTTACTTTATTTATATGTATATTTCGGATTTCCAGATTCTCTGTCAAAGAGGGAAGAAAACATGGAACTGATACTCTTCCCCCTAGAAGCGAATGAACCCAAATGCTACATATAAACATAGATTTCATGATAATGCTGGAAATGTTCTGGGATGTTGGAATTGTTGGAACATAATTCAAATTAAAATCAGTAATTTCTGTAAATAGATATCAAATAAAGAAAAATCAGTGCTGGCAGAAATTAGTTAAAAGTTTATGCCACATGTTGAAGGAGCAAAATGATCCATGTTTATAGCTAAGAAAAGGAAAGGAAAATTAAATAAAATACCAAGTCTTGTTTTCTTCTCATGATTCCATATGAATATTTTATTTTCCATTTTAAAGGTACAACTCAGCTGTACACACTCTTTATACTATACACATGGCTGAATTTAAACTTTTCTGATCAATAATTTAATGTTGCCTTAGCACACTCTAAGGTGAACTATTTAAAGTGTATTGACTTGTCGAAGACTGTAGGGGGAAAAGTGCTTATGTCAAAATGAGTAATGATATTACAGTCCAGTTCTATACAAATATATCTGAATGTACATGTTGTAAGTAGAATATGGAAATCTGAATTTTAGTCTAATTTTAGTGTAATTACAACCCTATTTATTTTTTCCACAATTAGCCAGATGGTACAACTCTAGAAGGAGACATGAAAATACTCACTTTAATAATATTAGAATATGAAGAATGCTGAATTAAATAATCTTCCCTAGTATTGTACATTCTGAATGCAATGGGACTTCAGAATTTCTTTTGTCCATTTGGCCTCATGGTTTAGGCTAGAGACCAGGAGACTCTGAGTTCTAATCTCAGCCTAGCCAGGAAAACCAGTCAATGACTTTGAGCCGCCAATCATTCTCCCTCAGCCCAACCCACCTCACAGGGTTGCTGTTGTGGGGAAAATATGAGGAAGGAGGAGTTGACCATAAAACAAGCTCTTCGCATTAAACAATCATAGAAGAGATCCTAAAGCAGGAAATTAGGAGGGTGTTCTCACCACTAATATGCAGTATATTAATTCTGGAGTAGCTGGAGAGCCTAATGCGGTAGAAGACAAAGAAAGGCAAGACAAAAGACTTCTGCAAATATGAAAATGAGCTCAGCATCTCATTATCTAAAATAACTATGTTAAAAAGGAGAGTTTGTTTTAAATTTAATTGATTTAATAACAGAATACCTATATTTATATTATATATTTATTTTTTATTATTTTGATTGCAGCATTTTGAGCATAGCTGGTTTCTTTTGTAATGCAATATATATCTATATATTTTATTTTATGCATTTAAATATGTTTCTGAGGTCTGCAGATTTCACTAGATTCTCAAAGGAGTCTATGGCACACAAAGGTTAAGAACCCCTGCTCTAAAGAATGAATGAAGCAAATAAATTCTACATTACCTGGTTTTAAGTCTGCTTGGGGGTCCAGGTTGCACTCCAGGATAAATAACATTTTTCTTCAGATAACAGATTAAATAATTTTTGGATGTATATACATGAGAACTATCAATATCATCCTTTATCCAATTAAAGTTTTCTCTTTCCATTCATTTCCATTTTTTTTTCTTATCTACCTTGTTGCAAACAATGGTACTTATTCTGTTTCATTTGTTGAACATCAGAGTTACAAAAACATGATAGAAAATACTTTCACATGAAATCCCATATCTTCAAATACTTTTCCTTTGAGTTTCCTTTGAATCTTCAATAGTTTACAGTCATCAGTTGTGCCTTAAACAAATATTACTAAGTCCAAGACCTAAAGAATTATTAACGTAGCTTTTTGATAGTCTTTTTGAATGGTATGTAGATACTGTTTATCTCTATGTACCTGTTGATGGCTGATTTGTTTAAATACCAGGTTTCCAAGAATTCTCTAGCATTTTGGGGGACTTTGGGGAACAAAAAAACCCAAACATTTCCTCACCAGCAATCAACACTCAGATGAGCAGAGATTAACATCAAGATTAAAATTAGACTGAAAATCAAGAAGCAAATAATACTTCAATCAAGAAACTACCAACACAGACAAATAAGTTAAGAATAAACAACAATTCAAGGAACCTACAAGATCACTCCCATCAATACTGACAGGGCAAGCCAGTAGTATATAAAATGAGAGCAAACCCAACTCCCTACTAGCACTAAAGATGTTTCTTAGTTTGATAATGAAACATCTGCAAGAATGATTCGAGAGCACCAAATAGCCCACAGTTTGAGCCTAAGCTACAAATATTTGCTTTACTAGCATAAAAATAAAACAGATTATGAGTAGCCCAGTCACAAATGAAGAACATCACAGAAATTCTTAATCTATTAAAAATCAATGGCTAACACTGTATCAAATAATTCAGAAACAGCTTATTGTAACATTCCTAAAAAATAAAAATAACAGGATCATAAATGAGATAGGCTATGATAATTGAACATAAATTACAACTGTGTAGAGACAATTATAGAAGTATCAAGGAATCAAAATGGAATTTTATTATTTGTAAATGAAATTTGTCCTGGGTCCTTTTGTGACATGGATGGTGTAGAAATATGATAAATAACACAAACTTGGTTTTCTTTCAAAATTCAAAAATGAATATTTTCTATAAAGTTACAATAGCAATAGCAGTAGCAATAGCACTTAGACTTATATATTGCTTCATGTATTTGCCTAGTATCTGTCTAGTATCTTTAATAATGAAAATAAATATGAAAAATAAGATGGAAATGTATCTGTAGAACTCATTGACCATATTATGGAACATGATCTTTATTTCTTCTATCTTTATACCAGTCTTCCTACTAAAAGAATCCTTAATTGTAAAGCTAAATAGTTAATGAGGAAAAAAGAGCCTTGAGAACCTTTGAGAAATCAGTGCAACAAGTTGACAAATTAAAACATTGTACAAGAAGTTTCAAAACATTTTCTTACTTCTTTTATGAAACATCTGCACTATCTCAGAGCATCTTTGATACCAGAAAAATGTGTATATAAACATTGTACAGTATGATTAATCAACAAGCTTACTCCATGTTGTGTGCCTGCTCTGCCTGGGTCTAAGCCAGGGCTGTCAATCTCATGGCCTGTGGGCTAGATGCGTAACACACTGGCCATGGCCATGCCCGGTTTAGTGAAGGGGGAAAAGTTGTGATACAACATGTGATGATCTGAGTTTGACACCCCTGGTCTAAGCCTTTAGAGCAATTGAGTTGAAGTCCACCAGTCATAAAAGGGCCATAGTTCCCCATCCCTGCTCTAGAGCTAGGATTTCAGCTCTGATGCAATACTGTTGCTGCAGGTTTTACTTCTATTGAATTTTGTTATTTATTTTAAAAATCTTCAGAGCAAAAGATCATCCCCAGAATTCAACCAAGATAGGTTACAGCCTGAAGTGAAAGACAACGGAAAATGGGTAAAATCCCAACATTCAAAAGGCAGATGGATTGACAGCTAAATCCTATTTTCAAAGAGAAGTAGTGTCAGGTATTGCCTCTAAGAACATCAGTCTAGCCTTAAGGGTGAAGGGTAGATCAAGTGGTACGCAAGGTTCTGTCTGAACTGGTCCTTAATATCTGCCACCGGAGGCCACATCAACTTTCTACATAATGGACGATCAGCCCCACTTCTAGCTGACTATCCCTTTTCAAAATGGAAGGCAAAAACTGCTATGAGATAGTGTATAGTCAGTTGTTCAGTAAGAAACAGTCCAAGAAAGAAAGCAGAAGAGCTTTAAAGATAAACTCATTTATTAAAGTTTGTAATAAGCAGATGAAGGGAAAGGAAGGGAAGGGACTATGCTTCCTGTGTATGCTTGAGTGGCTCCTTGAAGTAATGAATGTATATCTGTGACTACATAAACACCAGATGAGATGACAAAAATTACCCTGAGATTGTGCCACTTCAACCTTCAGGTTGAGAAGTTTGCATTATTGAATGCACAGTATATGCAGATTGCCAGATGAGTGAGAATGAAATGTTAAACCAGTTTAAACTGTTTTCCTAGCATACCTATATACTCTAAGAATTAGTTTTTGTAAGATACCATCTCCAATGATATTCATAAGAAATAGCTTGAACATTTTGCCTACAGGTTAGGTAAACGCAGTCCTGCAGGACTGTGTGATGACCCAGGGTGGGATACAAAATAAACAAAGTCCCAAAAACAGATGACGCCCCTTTTATTCTTTCACTTTGCTTCAAAGCTCCAAATATCCTTGACAAAAAAACTCCCCCACAAACAATTACGGAAAGGAGGAAATGCCATTTAAACTAAAAATGCTTATCAATTATAAAGAGTAAAAACAACACAAACCACACTGAAACAATTAAGGGAACCAGGCAAGATAAGGCTTGAAGATGTCCACAGATATCGGAACACACACTGGGAAACGCCAAACTCAGAAAGGAACAACAAATTAGAGATTTTCCACACTTTGTTTCCAGCACTGGCCCATACGCATGTCCATCCTTTTAACCAGTTCTCACAGCTGCAACCCATGAAGAGGATCAAGGCCCTTTCCTCCCCGTAACCACACCATTCCTGTCTCTCCCTTATCCTCTTCTCCCTGCATGCCCTAGGATGGAGAGGGGATGGGCCTGGGTCTTCCTCTGACTGCCCAGCCGGCCTGTGCCCTTCCCCAGCCTCCTCCACAATCTCCAGAGCCACACTTCCACTCCCTGTCAGCTTTTCCTCCCCTCCCTTGGAGTCAGTCTCCAACAGAGGCATGACAGACTGTTTAGAGGAAAGACACAATGTCACTTTAATCTAAAATGGCCCAATGCGAAGAACTTCCTCATAGCAGACCAGCCCTCCCTTTCCATTTGTGCTCTCATGCATCCTGCAAATTCACTGTGACTGCTTGGAGTCCCCATCCTGGCTGCACTTCCTATGCCTGTGCGTTGTAAATGTAACAGATTTTTTTGCATGTCTGTTTAATTTTCAGAAAATTGTCTCATTGCCTTCAAATTGCAAGTGTAAGGAAATCCAGCTGTCAATTCCCATTAAATGGAGCAGAGTTTTCTGTTGTTAATGCAGTTGTCTTTCACAGTCTGCTCAAGTTAAAGAACTCTTTAAAAAACAGATTTATGATGGATGCCATCTGGCCTGATAGAAGGAAACAGATATCGATTTTTAATATTTTCTCCAAACTTGTTTACTCTGGGATAATACAGCAGCTGTGTGGCGGCTTGTCTCAGAGTGGAAAGGATTATTACCCCTGCCTTTTGATGAGATAAATTACCAAGAATGACTTGAATGGCTAAAGGGTATACTTTGATGTTCTGTCGCTTCATTTACCCTTATGACTAAATGATTATTGATTTTATATTTTTAAGCTCTTGAAACGCGAAAATAAGTTGGTTGAGAAGCCTAGATATGTTGGTTTTATTAATTTATTTCTGCAGGGCATAATTCACTTTGGACTAGGTTGTGAAGGTTTTTGGGTTCATGACCGACTCCAGATACAGTTGCAAAGAAATGGCTTATTTATATAGTCATTGCAAGTAGTTCCAAAATCAATACAGTCTGAGATTGGATGATTAAACCTAGTCCCTTTGTGGGATTCATTCCTGTAGCTACCTCTGAAATGATCTTGAGTCTCAAGCAGATTCATGGGATCAACTCTTACGAAGAGCAAGTGTGTGTGTCCGTTTGTGCGTGTGTGTGTATAAGCATATTCTCTTTGACACTTCCTTCCTTCCTTCCTTTCTTTCTTTCTTTCTTTTTCTCTTTCTTTTTCTCTGTTCAATGACATTCTAACAGCCAGGAATGGGGGAGGGGGGAACGCCCTGTTGATTGACGACTTCAATGAAATCACTAATCTGCATTCAAAGAGTTGCCTCCAAAGGCTACTTAGATTTTCCATGGATAGATTTAACTACTGCTTTGATCAGATAGTCCCAGTATGCAGTGGATTTAGGTCTCTGTACTTATGTAGACAGCAGGAATCCAAGGTGTACACTAAACCTTTAAATAGTTTTCACAGTTCAAAACAGCTGTTTGCCTTTAGAGTACAGCAGACACCCACCTTTCTCTCTGAAGTGCTGCCTTTTCTGTCATCATCACTTAACACATTGGAACTATTTCATGTTTGACTGAAATGGGGCTGTTGTCAGCCTACTGAAATATTTTGTACACAGAAATATTTTGCAGAAATGCTATGCCCCAAAATAATCCTTTAAGAGTCCTCCCCTTCCCTTGCATGTTTATACTTTGGCAGAGAGATACAGATTCACTATACATGAATCTAGGTATTTCCTCTTCAATCTACGTTTAATGTTACCCTTATCCTTGAAAATAATTTGCATACAAAAGGCATGATTTATTCAAAAATTAGACATCGTTGAATCCTGAGGGCTCTCGAGAGTCTCTCCAGTGAAAAATACAAGAATGGAATCTCATTGTAAAAGTATAAACCAATAAACAAACATGACCTGCAAATATGAGTCTTTCTCTAACATGGTGGTGTACAGAATGAATTCCTCCTCAAACACCCCATACAGAGTGCCTATGGCGATTCTCAGTCATCCAGGTCATGGTTGTTCCAAAGGTGCTTTCCAAAAGGCAACTGGACTTTCTTGGATTTTTTTTCCCTTGAATGGAAGAGGAAGAGATGTTTCAAAAGCATTTTTGTGACACCCCATATGGAGCATCAGTGAATGATAGTGGCACCAAATGGATAAAATGAGAGGCTGCAAATGAGGGGGCATATTTTGATGAGAGACCATGTTCTCAAAAAGCTTATATTCAGTCCTTCATATCTCAGCATCAGAGCTGAGGAAACATCCCACCTCAAGTTAGGTTAGACCAATGAACTAGGAAAGAGTCTCCTTGCTTATCCTTCAGAGAAGACTTTCAAGCACTTACCTCCTATCTGTGTCCCTTATCCCACAAACTTGTGTGAATTTTAACACTGTGGACTACACTGCTTGCTGTTCCTCACCTGGAATTTGAAGTGTGAATAGCACACCAAGGCCCCGTTGTTCAAAATTTCCTGTATAGAAGCATCTTTTGTACTTCATAAATTAATGGTATTGGCTGCTGTTCCTAACATCAGATCTTTTCCTTAGAGAGAAAAGCCACTGCTGTTATAGATAAATACCACATTTATTTACTCAGGATTTAAACCTTTTAAAATAACTTTAGGTCAATAGAACAGAGGCAATGGTGCTTTTATATATCTTTTGAGTAGATGTGTGTGTTTAATTTCAGGGGGAAAAATTCAAAGCAGACCCTGGTTCCTTGGAGTACTCCCTGAATTCAAGAACACCACTTGATAATTCTGTAGAGCTTATTAATTTATCTCATGTCTGACTAACCCTTTAACTATCCTTCTTCGAAGTCTTTGAAACCACATAAGTAAACATTTAGCAGTTGCTTTCAACAAATAATAGATTGTTCCAATAGCTAAGGTATCACATTTCTAAAACATGCTGACATTTCCTGAAATTAAATTAAAGTGAATTTTATTTAATTTTCAAATGACTCTGCTTAATGATCAGGTGAATTATATTTTTTTTCACAAGTATCGCTTTCTATTATAAAACACCATGACAGTATACTTTACTAAGCTTTAATAAAAAGGTGTAAAACACTTTCTTTGGACACGCACAATGTATAATTAATGTATAGTAAATTATACAGCTGGGCTTAAAGCTTGTTTAAATGCATAGAATTCAAAGTCTGCTGCAGAAATAAACTAACTTTTGGATCAGTGTATTACATTAACGTAATACGTTGATCCATTTTACAGGGTGCTGCTTGTGGTGATTATTTAATTAATCACCTTTTGACGATTATTCACACCAATCCAAATCAAGGTCTCCATTAAAACCAAAGAATGGCTTCATTACAAATGACCCATAAAAGTGTCAAGTGCTGGCAGCCAAGACAAGTCATTTCCTTCCCGTTTAAAACCATTAAGTCAAATCATGGGGGCGGGGAAGGTGATGAAGTGCATAATAGAGGTGATTACAAAGAAAAATGTAAACAGTAAATGTGACAGCCATGTTGGAGAGACTAAGAGATCAAAGATACAGAATGTTGTGTTTTGCACCTTCAGAAGTCCTTCATTTTCAGAGACAATTAATTACCAATTAATTTTTTTCCAGCTGGATGTTTACTTATTCACTGAATTTTGGGCTGCTCCTCCAATGACAGGTACATGAATAGTAAAATACTGTTTCTCTAAATATGCCTCCACTTATATGGCACCATGAATGTGCATTTATCATTATGGAAGACCATAATCAAAACTGAGACTACAGACTACAAAGAGTTTACAATTCAGAAATTGCAATATGAAAAGACAGCAAGAAAAGGGGAATAAAACTGAGTAGCAGCAAGCGAGCAATTAATTCTGCTTTGCGGGCAATCTTTGGGTTACAATGTGACAAGACTGAGAAATTAAGCCCAAACATAATTTGATGATGATGATGATGATGATCATCATCATCATCATCATCATCATCATCATCATAATTTTCAGGGGGGTACTGAAAGAGCAGAGGCATTTCAAAGTTCACACAAATAATGCCAGATTTAAGAAGTTTCTTAGTAGAAACATCCCTACAAGTCTAGACATTTTGAAAGACCAATAAGTTAGGCCACCTTGAAACAATGAACATGCCCTTTTTCAACCTATAATACTATGATAATATGAAATACTATAATAATATGAAAAAGGAAGTAGACAGACCTTCTGCAATAGACATTATTTTTGATTTGATTTTAAAGAGAAAAAGCAAACTAAGCTACATCCTTTCAAGAACTGAATGAAAATAGTGGTTGGGAGAGCAGGCTTGTTTCTACTCTTGGTGAATTTCTAATAAAAGATATAAGTATGCATATTCCACACATATTCCCAGATGCCAATATGTGCTTCTGGTTGGAGAGTGTTAAACCTGCTTCTCCCTGGTACTATAGTCCCTTCAAAACCAAACCAGCAAAAACACAAATCAGAGCTGGGCATTCTGTCAACCTCAGGACAATGAATATCAAAGTCTATGAAGGGAGAGCTATGTGGTCTCCATTTGCCATAAATCAAATACTTCATTTGTGATGAGAAATACATAGATGATAGATAGATAGATAGATAGATAGATAGATAGATAGATAGATAGATAGATAGATAGATAGATAGATAGACAGACAGATAAATAATAAATATGCACAAAATAATAGAAAGATAGCATTGACTTCCATGTGAGCATTAATGTCTGCTTATATTCTCCCATTTAAAAATAGTTAGCATATAATTTTGATTATATTGTCCCCAGAGAGTGATTCATCAACAAGTTGATCTAGCTAATACTAGTTTTCTCTTGTGAAAACTGATAGAGCTACTTGTTTTTCAAAAGGGTACCGAAGCTCTTTCTCACACACTTGTTTGTTGAGTCTACTTGTCATTCTTTCTTTGATATTCATTTGTTTTAAAACCTTGCACACACAGCTGGGTTAGTAATTGCAAAAATGAATACCCTCAAAGTTCAAGTGCTGCTTCTGAAAACAAATAGCTATTGACTTTCATTAGGAGATCTGTGATGTTATCTAACTGTGCAAAGGCATTTGTGGTATGCCGTTTACATTGTATCTCCTGATTGTATAATCATTATTGATTTTCCTTGTGTGTAGTACCTATGTCAAACAACCTAATATACTTAAATGGTGATTATTTTAGCCATTTATCTATTATTAGATAAGATCAAAGGCAGTTAAGTCCATAGAAGATTGTGATAAGATAAATATAGGGTACAATCCACCCGGGCATCACTTCTGCGCTAATTTCTTTAGGCCCAGACAAGAGAACTTTTCACAAAGCCTATTGAAGTAAATGGGGATTGAGAAACAGCAAGTCCTGTTGGATCACCGAGTTGCAAAATTATGCCTCAGGCTAAACTTAGAATATCTGTTTTTCTTTACTGGATTGAAAACACATGGGAAATCTCAGATCATAGGAAAAGAGTCACTAGTTTCTTAACATTAAAAATGGAATGTAAATGTGTGGGTGCTTCATAGCAACCATTAATGCCAGATCAAAGGATGAAGAAATTGATAAGGGTGGAACCACCTTACATCGCTGTGCCACCTACTTCTTTATTGCCTAGAAGTTCCTGTTCTGGATGGCAAATTTCCAGCCTATCTGTCTTCATGTTTAAGGAGAAGGAGCAAATCTAACATCAAGCATTTGTTAAAGGAATGTTATTTAGCACTCTGACAGCTATTATAGCTGGAGCTGTAAACAGAAAATTGGTAAATTGATAAAGCAGGCAAAATAATTCTGCACTCTAGGATCAGGCAAAAGCAAAAGGCTGGATTGTAGCATTTAGATCATCAAAATAGAATCTTTATATTGACAACCTGACCACAGAAAAACTAGCTCCATGGTGAAAGTGGATTTTGAAATGCCTTTTTTTTAGTTATGTAGTTATATCATAGTTCAAAACCTAGAATGCCTCAGAAATTGGACAAATATGTAGAATCACAGTATAAGTACAATCCAAGAACTATTTCCCAGTTTTCCCCACCCACAATAACTAGAAAAAAATATAGTACGCTCCTATGTAACCATATTTGGCAATAGTTTGAAATCCATCACATCTTGAGTAGTGGTGCATAGACATACAAACATCTTTGTTGGTGGGATGTAGGCCACAATGTGTCTTGCAAACTAGCCATTACATTGGAGATCCTAACTTGAATATGGGTATGCTTGGATAAAACTTTCCAAAACCAAAAAATAAACTTAAGAAAGAAGACATGGAGGAGTTTGGAGCAGAGTAAAAATAATTGTATTGCAATATGCCATAGAATCATGTAGAATTGTGATAACTGGAAACACAAGAAGCATGCTTCGAAGAATAAGTGGAGGAGGCTGTAGATGAGGAAAAAAAGCATGCATATTAGGTTCCTGCAAAATGTGAGGAATCAGAGAAATCTCCTATATACGTGTATAGAAAGAAAAAAGAGTTGTAAATAATGTGGTCAAAGAAAGCAAAGAATAGTTAAGGCTAATAAATAAAACAAAAAAGCAGAGAAAATCCAGAGTGAATCTGATGTATAAAAAAGGTTTCAGATGTGGGTGGAGAGGACCTCCAGCAAAATGAATGGAATGGAAAATAAAAGCCATTAATTAATGAAACTGAATTGAAGGATTGCTGGAAGGAATATTTCAAACATCTCTGTGATAAGAACAGAGCTATGTGGAAGAGTGGAATTGAAACAATTTTTTTTACAAAGGTTGGTGTCCAAGAAAAGGAAACTGATAAAAAGGGAGTTAAAATACTGTGAGAAGATTACCAAATGATATGGCAGTGGGCATAGATGATATAATTAGAGAATTGTTAAACTGTGGATACAGTTTGCTTGTAAGGTCACAAATTGACTTGCTTTAACAATTTATGAAAGCTACTTTTTTCATAAGAAGAAGCCGCTGTTGTTGCCTTGTCCCAGGAGATCTCAAACTGGTTTGGTCATGTAGAGACAATAAATGAGGCTTGATAAAACAAACATATGAAGAAAGAGTAGATGGGTGAAGATGAAGGAGAAACGGGATTGATGAAATCCTCAAAGAGAGAGAGACGAGAAGAAAGATGCAAAGAACAAGATGCAAAGTATGGAGCAATGTATGAATTTAAGAGAAGCAAGGAAGGTTTCCGAGGATAGTATTAAAAAATGGTGTTGGTTAAAATGAAATTAATCTACATTGCCGTTTCTCTTTCTCATTTTATGCTGTATTTTCTTATGCCTGACTCTTTCTTATACCTTTTCTGCACTCTGCATCATGTTTACCACAAATAGCATAATTGTATATACTGTATGGAGTGATTTATAAAAGGCAGTTTATCAAGCTTAAACTGATTTTAGGCCAGGATTCTATCTTTATGTTTACTGCTTCCTTTCCTTTCCTTTCATCTTGCAAGGAGCGTAAAGGTGGGTCAACTTTAGGTGCATTAATTGCTTTTGATTTAGTCATCTCTACCAGTGGTGGGATTCAAATTTTTTTACTACCGGTTCTGTGGGTGTGGCTTGGGCATGGCAGGAGAAGGTCACTGCAAAATCCCCATTCCCTCCCCACCCCATAACCTGCTTTCCAGTTCTGTTCTCCTGTGCAGGGCAACCAAAGAAGACCCAGCCAGACTCGGGAGGAAGAGAATAGATGGGGGGCGAGGCCAGTTAGAGATGGTATTTGCCAGTTCTCACAACTACTCAAAACTTCTGCTACCAGTTCTCCAGAACTGGTCAGAACCTGCTGAATGCCACCTCTGATCTCTACCTTGATACTGTTATAACAGTAATAGAGTTTTCAGTTTTGAATGTATATTGTCACCGTGGTCAAGAATACATCTCTGACTCGGTTTTTCTTAGGAGAAAGAGGATCTTACTCCTTTATTACTTCTGTGCTTATTCATTTAAATACATTTTTCAGAAGGTTATGCAAAAACTTTGGATCATCTTGGTTTTCATCAATTCTAACATTACATCAAGGTTGTACCAAGAGTTATACTTTTAAAGAAAATCCCTATGTGGGCAAAGATATTACAACATCAAAATAGAGCAAGGAATTGTTATACATCTTTTTTAATTTCTGGGAGAAAATTTACCTTTATTTGGTATAGTGAGCCTATTTGACAACATTTTCAGCCACAGAAAAAGGGTTTGGGGGACATATTTGTTTGATAGCCCATTTCTTACCTACTGTTTGATCCCTCCCCCCAATTTTTTTATAATTTTGGGTTTACAATTTTAACAAATAATTGTTGGTTAATTCTTAGGAAACTAACACTGCAAAATCTTCCAAACGTTTGAGGATTTTACTGAGAAAGCACAATGAAAAGGTACCGTGATCGAGAAGGTCTTATTTGTATTTGGATACATTTAAATCTCCATCGTTGTTGTCACAGAGTGACAGAATTAAGGCTGCATGACAAAGCTTTCAAATTCTATTGTTCTCTTTGTTTATACTAAAGTTGTGTCCCATCTACTCTCAACACCCAAACATATTCAATCTAAGTTGCTTATCCAGTTGCTATTTGGAGCTACAAACTTGATTGAAAATGTTGGACCATCTGCTGCAGGTACTGGCCTCTGCTCTGTTCTTGGTTTTCTTGGATATGTTGGGGATTTAGCTTTTAATCTGGAGGTTGGATTCCAGCTAGTGAGATCTAAGGCCTATTACTGTGCCTCAGGTTATTCTGTTACAGTAAGGGTTATTGGTCAACTACATAGTGAAGTTTACATTTCTGCTTCAATGAAATTCCTTGAAACAAGATATATGTACTACATTTTTCCCCCTGAGGTTTTAATAATGTCAGGAGCTAATCAGGCTAAAATTTTACTGTCACAGAGAATTAGGGATTTAGATCTCCAAAATATGCAATCTCAAGCAAATAAAATCTGTTCCCTGTTATCTGTGTTGAGAATTCCAATTATGGGATTAAAGTGGCAAACTATTTACAGGTGTCAAATCTTCCTAAATAAAAGTATGCTTCATCTTTCTGCTCCATTACGAAAGAACTCTTAGAATGCCCCTTTTGTTGCACACTTATGGAATCAGGAGAGTGAGTGTGTTAGATGTTCCTTTTTATAATATCTATGGAAAGATCAGGTTTCTGGTCTTTGAATGAATTAACTTGATGTGTATAATAAATCTCTTATTTGATTTGAGGTGGTAAAAAGAACAACAATAAATCCTCTTCATGGGGAAGTCACTCGAACTTCTGTCAGTTCAAAACTTGAAAGTGGTGAAGCTTTCAGTTATCATATGAGGTTCAGTAGAACATAAGGCAACAATGTTTATTGTGGCCCCTTGTCCATCCAAAAGCTTCATATCTCCTGCCCACTATAACTCACTGTGCCACTGAGGTACAGTGTTATTCTAGGGAGACCTTGACATCTTAGCAGAACTTATCAATGCCAAGTTTCCTTGACTTAGTCTCAGATGGACACCAACTGAAGCTCCTGGTTCCCATTCTGGACTCTTCAATGTTCCCTGATAATATTTACACCGCTAGCTGTATCTATTGTATGCAAAAGTGCTGTTAATAGTTTTAATCATTAAACTTTCTGAAGCTTGTTGTGGTTTCTGTTCTAATGAATAAAATATGACAGATGGATGGGGGGAATGAACCCAGCAGAGAAAGACAGCATTGGAGTTATGTAAATGTAACACAATTAGATGAATTGCTTCTCAAAGATCATGGGAAATCATTCTATATACTACACTACTTGTTCCCTTACAAGTTCTTTTGAAGAAAACTCAGAATGGATTTAGAAAGCACTATGATTTCCCAGCGGATATACTCATTTTTAATCCTATGAGTATTATTTCAACAAAGTAATTCACCCCCAAGCAGCCCATAGTTGCTCACACTAATCTCAGGACTGGGTAGTTATTTTATTTTATTAGTGATCAAACAGTATTCTACTTAAGTTAGAGTCAGAAAGTAACTAATATGATGCATTAATATAATATAAAAGACAAGAATATTCGGGAACTTTTTAGTTGCCCTCACATAATTTAATTAGTGTGGATGTTATTTATTTGAACTGAGAAAGTGCAAAAAAAAATAAAAGTAAGAAAGAGACTATGGTAAAACGATGGCTGTGGAACAATGGGAAGTTGCATTGAAAATGGAACTATAAGTAAACAGGCCCTTTTGTTCAGTCAGTGGCTGAAAGATTGTTTCTGGTTGTCTTCATATGGACTCTGTGCTCCAAAGAAATGAACTAGGAAAAAAAAATCAAATGCAGCATTTTATATTTTTTTAAAAAAGGAAAAGAAAGAAAAATATATAGCTTCATTCTGAATATGACACTTGAACTTTAGAACTAAAATGCACCAATCCACCTACTAACAATTTAATAACAGATCTTGGGTTCCAACTTAATGCACGACTTTTTCTGTTCCCCTTTCTTTTCTTTTCTTTTAACTTTGTTTCCAGGCTGAAGAGCAGCATGAAAATCAACCTATTAATATAAATTTGTTAAATTAAAAAAATAATCTAGTGGATCTGCATTGCTAAATCTGTAATAATTGTAAATTATGGAGTGGTCTATTCAGGACTAGAATGTTATCCACCAATCTCTTTGGGGTAGGAGGTGCCTTCTAATCTCTGGCATTTCCAATTCTGTTACGGTGAAAAGTTATTAAGGATGGGAAATATTCTTAAATTGTTTTTGAAAATAAAGAAAAGCAAAAAAATTTCCCCAAAGTTCAAGGGGAAAAAGGTTATGACTGCTTTTGTTCCCCACTGCAATTTTTGCTCTTTAATTAGTATTGCTGTGAAAGTTTAATGTACTGATATTTTAAATATGTATCCACATTGAACATAACCGGTATTCTTGTTAGCCACTTCAGAAACTAGTGGAAAGAAGGCAGCCAGGGAGAAAAGGATCTATCAAACCATGATCACTGCTATATGTCAGCTGCCAGATCTCCTATGACACTGATTGCCCCATGTTACTCACTGTCAGGTAATACTGATCACCATATAGCAGTTTTCAAATGCTGTCAAATATTAACCAAAATTGCAGAATGTTCAAATGTCGATTTCTATCATGAGCATCCATGGGGGAAGGAGTCGGGGGGAAATGGTGACATCCATCTCTTCTTGTCATTCCTCAACTAACCAACAAATGGAACTTGTATACATGTGTTACATCATGATGTCATCACATGTCGTGTGTGGTGCTGCATTCTAATGCTGAATAACAAACAAATTTGGTCAATATTCCTATATTTCTTGAATACTTAACAAGTACCAGATATCAGCATCTATAGTATGCAAAATAAGCACACATTGATCACTTGTCTTGTCCTGCTTATTTTCATTATACAATTTTAGTTTTATAACTCAGTTTGTTATGTCGTAAGTGCTATACAAGTCAAATTTATTGTTATTGTATTGTCACTCAGTTGTTTATCTGCATAATAGCTATATTAACTTAATATACCCTTCCCTGGAGAATTTATAATAGGCCTTGTAATTCATCTAAAAATAGTGTTGGAAATTCACCTAAGAAAGAGTTCTTTATTTCAGGATCAGAATATTTGGTTTTCCAACATGATAAAAAGTATGATAAAAACTAAGTCACAAACCTGTGACTTCCTCCTGAGATCCAAAAAGAAACAGGCAACTCTGTTTCTATCCATTTATTGATTCCCAAATTGTCTCATCTGTTCTAAAGACTTTGCTATGTCTCAAACATTTAATTCTTTACTTGGGGGCAGGGAGCAGGGAAGAGAGAGAGGAATTATTTAATGTGGCCAAATTATTATACGTCACTTTAAATTCCAGAATTGATAGGCAGGAAAAGTAAATTATCAGCTATGTAAGAACATTTTCAACTTATCCATGAATCTAATTGATTAAAACCTCAGTTGATTAATCAGAAAATGAATTAGTTGGACAGCATTAGATCTAAAGTTCCCATTTCACCAGCTTACTATTTCATTGTTTCTATCATTAATTTTTTTCAAAAGTCAAGTAAGATAAGGAGATTGGCACGCACCAAGGAACAAGGTTATGGTATTTGTTTGGTTCTAAGGAAAAACAGGAAGAGAATTTGCACTTTTGTTTACACCAGGAGTAGTCAACCTTTTTATTCCTACCACCCACTTTTGTATCTCTGTTAGTAGTAAAATTTTCTAACCACCCACCAGTTCCACAGTAATGGTGATTTATAAAGTAGGGGAAAAAACCCCTACCGCCCACCATGAAAGCTGGAACGCCCACTAGTAGGCGGTAGGGACCAGGTTGACTATCACTGGTTTACACTAATATAGTGACATTTAAGTGATTGGATGGCAATAGCAAGAGGAAATCATGGCTTTTTTTTTGCCTTGAAATACAAGCCAAATCAAAAAGATCTGTTAAGGGGTTGCTTGTTTCAAAACAATAGTGTGTTTTACATTGAAAATACTTTACCAACCATAGCTTACCTCTTCTTTTTTCCTAAGTCCCAATGGTTTAGCCGAACTTTTTGTGGCTATTAGGTGTCTGCTTTTTCTATTTGGCATCTGGTGTGGCTCCCAAGGTTTGTAACCTTAACTCTGCCACTGTGGGATTTGACCACTGCCTTTCTGGGAGTGGGCAGGGAAGTGGATTCAGGCAGTCGGCTATGAGAGGGTGATGCCAGCAAGAGCCAGTAGGGAGAACGAATCAAACCCCTCTTCATGAAATCTGCAAGATCCAGTTATATCAGACAAATGTCATTGTATATCCAACTTCTTCTTTCTGGGAAAGGTAATAGAGTAATCAATAGATCAACAGTTACAGAAAATCTCAGAAAAAAATAGACTATCTAGACCAGGGGTCTTCAAACTTGACAGTTTTAAGACTTGTGGACTTCAACTCCCTGAATTCCTCTTCTAGTCATGTTAGCTCAGGAATACTGGGTGTTGAAGTCCACAAGTCTTAAACTTGCCATGTTTGAAGACCCTTGATAGTTTGGCAGCATTGCTAACAGAGATAATGATGGCCAGTTAATATGCACTGGATTCCTCGTCACTCTAGGAGGGAGCCTGGCAATCAAAATGTTGGACTGGATTATTGGGGATGGACAGCCTAAAAATCCAAATTAGCCTCTGAAACGATATAGAACTGAATCGAAAAACAGGGATACCCTTTGGCATATGTCCACTTCTAAGATGGGTCCCATGTGATCTTTATCAGTGATGGTCCAGAAGTGCACCAGAACTAGAGCAGCAGCTCCCCCTTCTGATATGTTACAACCATAGAAAGCATGGGAGGAGCTTGGGTGGTTAATCTCCAAAACCTTTGCTTTGGGACCTCTCTGATATCTTACACTAGGCAAGGAAAGAAGGTCCACTCATTTCGACCATGAAAACAGAGGTATGGCTACAGAAGTAGAGAGTGAAGCATTGGGTGGCAGGTCTGAGTTCTAGATCTATGATTGCTTAGATTGGTTACCAGATTTAGAGGCCGATACTAATGCAATGGGACTTTTGTACCGATGTTTTCTCATTAGTAAGAGAATAGAAGCAGCTGGTGACAAGAAAGATTTCCATGCTAATGATTTATACTGTTATCCAGCCATCATTGTGGTGATAAATCACGAATGGAGAAAGGCTTTATATCACTACATCAATGGCTCTGTGACACTATAAATTACTACTGCAGAAATGCTCCCTAATGTTACATTGAATCTGAACACTTGGGATATATTTATGGGGAAAGTCTCTGTTCCTCCCACGCGGTCTTCAGTAAATTGTTTCTTACGTCTTCTTTTTTCCTAAGTCCCAATGGTTTAGCTGAACTTTTTGTGGCTATTAGGTGTCTGCTTTTTCTATTTGGCATTTGGTGTGGCTCCCAAGGTTTGTAACCTTAACTCTGCCGCTGTGGGATTTGACCACTGCCTTTCTGGGAGTGGGCAGGGAAGTGGATTCAGGCAGTCGGCTATGAGAGGGTGATGCCAGCAAGAGCCAGTAGGGAGAACGAATCAAACCCCTCTTTGTGAAATCTGCAAGATCCAGTTATATCAGACAAATGTCATTGTATATCTAACTTCTCCTTTCTGGGAAAGGTAATAGAGTAATCAATAGATCAACAGTTACAGAAAATCTCAGAAAAAAAATAGACTATCTAGACCAGGGGTCTTCAAACTTGACAGTTTTAAGACTTGTGGACTTCAACTCCCTGAATTCCTCTTCTAGTCACGTTAGCTCAGGAATACTGGGTGTTGAAGTCCACAAGTCTTAAACTTGCCATGTTTGAAGACCCTTGATCTAGACCTACAGCAATCCAGATTCAGACAAGAACGGGGCTGTAATTTGCCTTAGTGACTTTTGTGGTGGAATTTGGGGAGAACGATTTCTCTGAAACTCTTGGGGAAGGTCATATGCACTATGATACCCACTTGCACGGCTCCAGCTGAATTGTCAATTGTGCAGTGTGGTGATGTGCAGTGGGGGGGTGAGAGAGGGAGAGAGAGAGAGAGATCAGGATATGACTTTGACGTTTGAAAGTAGCAAATAAAACAACATTTGGGGGGGAAACCTTTTGGTGACAGTTTGAATCTATATGAGGAGCAGCAATTGAGATTGATTGGTTATTCATTTGAAAGTCCACTGATTCTAGGATTACAGTATCTCTCATTGTGTTGTACTTCCTCTAGTATACTGTGGGTGATAGTGGCCTTACAGGAGCAGTTACTATTTCTCTTATAGATTGCTATAATTTTCTTTACATGGTGCTGCCCTTGAAGTGGAAGCTACCCAGAAACTTCGGTTAATATATGGTTCAGTGGCTCGTACCCATACTTGAGAGTCTTATGACTGCCAAGTAGCACCATTGCCTTGAAAGCTGCCCTGTTTCCTAATGCAGTTGAAGGTTCTGATCATTACTCATCAGGGCTTGGGTATCTTCAAGCCTGCCCATCCCATATAGTTTCTGTCTGCTGAACCTGAGGGAACAGACAACACCTGCTGAAGGTGCTCTCTTCTTAAGGGATGTGAGAACCAAAAGCAAACTTTCTTTGTGGTGTGGTGGAGAAGAACATAATAAACTAACAGTAATGTGAATGACGTTCAGTAAGCTTTCAATATCTAGTATACCTTAATAGTTAATACATCAAACATTGTTTGTTGATGGGGACAGATTTGTCATTTAGATTTAAAGAGGTTGTGCATTTAAGATTCTCTTCCGTAATAGAGGGATGGATAGACAGACAGACAGACATGCTATGTAATGCTCTTTAAAACAGTAGTCCTCTGCATATTTATTTGGGAACATCATAACAAAGGCACTGTAAAAAGGAGGAGAGGTGAGCAAAGCATCGTATATTGTCTCTCCTGGAGTCTCTATTGCTGCCACTCAGAGTACAGCTGTATTTCCTGCCTGCCTTCTCTTGAACAGACCTTTAACCTTTCTGGCCTCCTTATTGACCCTGCCATCACTACTGGGCAGTTTGGAAAGGCAATTAGGATTGGAATGAATCACAGATCTGGAAAGCAAGGAGAAGGCATAGAAATTATAGGTTTTATGCCAAGTTTGGAAAGCAAGTTGTTGAACGATTTGTTGAACTGATGAACAGTTGAGGGAACTGGCATGTCTAGTCTAGCTAAGAGAAGGACTAGGGGTGATACGATAGCAGTCTTCCTGTACTTGCAGGGCTGTCAGGACAAGAAGTAATGGGTGGAAGATCACTAAAGAGAGAGACAACTGGAACTAAGGAGAAATTTCCTGACAGTGAGAACATTAATGAGTGGAACAGCTTAGCTTTGGAAGTTGTGGGTGCTCCATCACTGGAGGTTTTCAACAAAAGACTGGATAGCCATCTTTCTGGAATGGTATAGGGCACGGGTATCAAATTTATGGTGTCAGCTTGCTGTCATGTGATGTTTTGTGACATTTTTCCCATTCGTGGAGCTGGGGTGGGTGTGGCCTATGCATGACGCATCCAGCCTGCGGGCTGCCAGTTTGACACTCCTGGTATAGGGTGGAGGTTGGATTAGAAGACCTCCAAGAACCATTCCAACCTTGTTATTCTATGCTCTATATTCTGTGCTAGACATTGTGGTGATATGGAGAAAGTTGTAGCGATATTAGATTAACTCCTTCCCAACGTACCCTTTTGGATAGCTATGGAAGTGAAAAATTATTCATCGTAACCTGCCTTTGGCTGATTTTGTACATCTGAGATTACTTTCAGTGTTTGGTTTATATAGCTTAAAGTCCAAACAATGGCTGCTTCTTTTATGTCCTGATTTTTAAGCAAGATCTGAAGAGGTTCCTTTGCTTTTGATGTTGTTAATGAGCAATGTCCCAGGGGAGTTACCTGAGGAAGCATTTGGCAAATAAACTCCTTCGATGAAATTGTGTGTTTCTAGAAGTACTACTCAAGCCCAGTTTTGCAAACTGTTTAAGATGTACTTACCCCTCCCCCTCCCACCAGGGCCTTCTAAGATTTGAGATTTAGAGATGTCCTTTCATTGTGTTGCCGCTATTGTTCAAATTTTTGTTTTTTGTATTTCCTTGTAATCATTAGGTAAGCAGCAATATCCCCATCGTAAAGAAATAACGATATAGGCAGTGGCCACCAGTATCCTATTCTCTGGAAGTGTGGTCCTATATAAATTAAAATATAAATAACTATGCTTTATTTTAGCTTTCCTTTTTTATAAATCTAATAGTGAATGCTTCGTTTAGGTTTGGGATGAATTATCTTTTCATGGGTGTCGACTGCATTTAACATTATTTCAGATGGCAAGGACTTCAGTGAGTGAAGAAATTTTAGATTAGGTTGCTCCATAAGCTATACATCCATTTTCACTAATTCTGATACAGGAGTTAAGTGGGGGAGTAAGAAGCGGGGGGGACAGAAAGAGAGAAAGAGAGTATGGGTAAATGCCTTTGAAAATAAAGTATAGCCCATATTGCAAATGGACTTCAAGGAGAATCATGGTGTCCCAAATGAATCAAAGTGTCCCAAATGTAAATAAATCTGTAACTGTAAACCGGTTTGAGAATTATGGGTCAAATAATGGGGAAACAAAAGAAACAACTATCTGAAGCCATTGATTTATCTCATGCAGTTCTTTTGCTGGGCTTTTAATACAATAATCTTTTGCATCTTAAAGCACCACCTTTAATTCTATGATAGTTTGACATGCATTTAAGATTGTATTTTATTAACTACTTTAAAATGCGCAAAAATGCTTTTGTTATTAAATTTTACAATATAAATATACAAAAAAAAACCTCCAAAAGACCAAAAACCTTGCATAGTGTGCAGCCCAAAAGGTTTAATAAATAATAAGCATGCAAATATTGAACATGTTGCAAGAAATTATTTAAAATGTTACATTTCCTACAAACCCAATGTCATATCTACAAATCTACTGTACCTGCTCTTCATGCACACAGTTAACAGCAGGGGTGGGTTTCTACCGGTTCTGTCCACCTCTGTAGAACCGGTAGCTCTGAAGAGCAGCAGACATAGAACCAGTTCTATGTCTGCTGATGTTTTTGCCCACCCGCCCACCTGGGCTCTTACCTGATCTTTATTTCCTGATTTTTCAACTTCAGCTGCCGAACGAGGCACAGCTGTAGTTAAAAAAGCAGGAGAAGAGGGCTGTTTCAAAGGTTGCGTCTCTGCACACAGCACGCTGATGACGATTTACAGGCGTGCGGCTCCCAGTGTGCAGGGAAGCTCGTAAATCCTGAACCAGTAGTTAACCCTGTCATATCCCACCTCTGGGTAACAGCTTGAACCTTTCTTTTTTCTACTTATTCCTCTGTCCCAACACTACATCAAAAGGTAACTGGATCCACTGAATGAAGATGTGGAGACAAACACAACCCAAACAATAATTCAGACAGAAGCCTAGGGTTTGTATCTGCTCTAAGACAGAATCTCTCAACCTTAGCAACTGTAAGATATGTGAGTTCAACTCCCCAAATTCCACAGTCAGTACCACTTTGGGGGAGTTGAAATCCACACATCTTAAGGTTGCCAAAGTTAAGAAGCACTGCTCTAAGGTGTTGCTCTTCACTGACTTGTGAAATTCATGGGGAATGGACACGTGAGACATGTTTCCCATTTTATCTCATGGGCTCAAATATGTAGCTCGAATATTTCTGAAACATGCTCTTTTAAGGTGTTACTTACTTTAAAAAGTGCATGCTCCCTAAACACAATATTTTAAGAACTACATCAATAAACCAATACTATAGCATAAAAATAAATGTAATAAAGATTACAAAGACTGGTAGACTAAATGAAAAATATCATAGCACCAAAATATCTGAGCTTAAAGTATTTAAAAATGCTAAACTTCCAGGGAGGGAGGACTATATTACACTATTCCATTATAGTAAAAAGATTGAAGAATTTTTAAGCACCTGAAAAGCAAATACATTTATTATTGCACTTATTCGTAACTATGTTTCAAAAACCAAAATCATCTTTTTACCAAATACCACCCCCCGCCAAAAAAAAAAAATAGCAAAAGAAGTGTCCAGTGAACTTTCTAGGGTAGAACGTAGAAGAAACATTGGGAAAAAAATATTTCTTTGGCTGCCACCTGCCAAATGCCAGATTGAAAGCTGCACACAAAAATGACTTCTATATTTTTAATAAATACTTATATCCCTCAAGGCAGCTTATAAGACATAAAGTCCATAAAAAAGAATCATAATGAAATAATAATGAAAGCCATCAAACAAGTGCTGGAAAACAGACAAACAAGCAAAACTGGAAAAAGAGCTGGTCCAGAGTTTAACAACAGAGAGGAATTTTATATCGTAGAAGGATCTTATGAAGAGGATCAAAAAACTCCACTTATACCAGAAGTGATCCAACTTCCAACTATATCAGTCCAACTGCTCTTTCAAGATTGTAACAGGCCATTTTAAGCTCACACCACTTCTGATAACTTAGAATGGCCTATTATCAAGATGGAACAAAATATTTTCAGCTTGGGATATTTTGAACATAAAACATTTTGCACATCTTTGCTCTAATGCACAATTATCATTGTAATGATCAGACTAGGGAATGTATGTACCTTTGCATAACTCTTGTGCATTTGCTGGAATTGGGTATGTCTGGATTGATGAAAAGAAGGACTAGGGGTGACATGATAGCTGTGTTCCAATATCTCAGGGGCTGCCACAAAGAAGAAGGTGTCAACCCAGAAGTGACATTCAGCAGGTTCTGACCAGTTCTGGAGAACCGGTAGTGGAAATTTTGAGTAGTTTGGAGAACCGGGAAATACCACCTCTGACTGGCTCCGCCCCCATCTATTCTCTGCCTCCTGAGTCCCAGCTGATTAGCTGGGTCTTCTTTTGCTGCCCTGCACAGGAGAACGGAGCTGGGAAGCAGGTTAGTGGGGTGGGGAGGGAATGGCATTTTGCAGTAACCTTCCCCATGGAGTGGTGAGGGAATGGAGATTTTACAGTATCCTTCCCCTGCCACGCCCACCAAGCCACACCTACCAAGCCACACCACACCCACCAAGCTATGCCCACAGAACCAGTAATAAAAAATGTTGAATCCCACCATTGGGTCAAGCTATTCTCCAAAGCACCTGAAGGCAGGACAGGAAGCAATGGATGTAAAGTAATCAAGGAGAGAAGCAAGCTAGAACTAAGGAGAAATTTCCTAGCAGTTAGAACAATTAATCAGTGGAAGACTCACCTCTAGAAGTCGAGACTGTTCCAACACTGGAAGTTTTTAAGAAGGGGTTGGACAACAATTTGTCTGGAATGATATAGGGTTTTCTGCCAGAGCAGGGGGTTGGACTAGAAGACCTCCAAGGTCCCTTCCAACTCTGTTACTATTACACTGTTATTGTGTTGTTATTTCATTCATTCATTTCATTGTCGTTGCTTTTGCCTTTCTCAGTCTCGGGCCCTCCAGCTATAAGTCCTTCAACTTCAATAAAGGAGTGACCTCAGGAAAGTGGGAACTGTAATCTAACTATTTTGGGGGCTGCCAACTTGGCAAGACTGACACCAACTCTATGCAGGAAGCTATGCTTTTATAGAGCTGGCCAGGAAGACAGGGAGTATCTTTTGCAAATCTAATAAAGTGAGCTCCAGTCTGTCAAAGCGTATAGTGCAAGAGCAGTGTAAACTTTATAGTCTGAGGAGTCTTGGACCATTTCCTCATTAGTGATTTATAGCATCTTATAGTATCACCCAACCATCGTTGTGACAATAAAAAAGCCTGTCTTCATTACTGATATATCGGCAGAGCCATAGTTGGATAATGTCCCCAGATGCTGTAAATCACTAGTAAAAAAATGGCTTTGGGGTTGTCTCAGCTGCAACAGGTCTCTATAAACTGTCCTAGAACTTTGTTTTGAGATTCAGATGGGGGGGGGGGCTGAGTTGAAGTGCTCTCCAATCATTTTGGAGTCTGCACAAAACAATGTTGCTAATTCTTGTGCGGTCTCTCTTGTGTCTCTTCTGAATCACTGCTGAACTGTGCTGTTCAGATGTTTGAGACTGCCACTCGTTGATTGGTTTTCTCCTCTTGACCCTTTTCAGCAGGGGTCTCCAACCTTGGCCACTTTAAGCCTGGAGGACTTCAACTCCCTGGGGAATTCTGGGGAATTCTGGGAGTTGAAGTCCTCCAGGCTTAAAGTGGCCAAGGTTGGAGACCCCTGCTTTTCAGCATACCCCTAATCGTCACGGAGAACATCCATTCATCTCAGAACACAGAAGGACATAGATCAAGGCACCACTGAGCAAGGAGGTCTGATTTTAGACTGATTGAGCTTTCCTAGACTAATCTACCCACCCACCCAAAGATGGGCATCTCCTAAGTTGAAAGAAAATGAAATAAAGAATGATGTGAGAGAGTTCCAGAAGCAGCCTCAGAAAGAAGGAAGCCAGGGCCATGCCTGCCTCCCCAGGCTGAGTAACTGAGAACAAGGATAGAAGAAGGTTGTGTGTGTTGTTCTTCCCCACTGCTGCGGACCCCAACCTTTTGGGCACCAGGGACTGGTTCCATGGAGAAAGATTTTTCCACAGACTAGAGGGGGCATGGTTTTGCATGCTGCCTGCATCCCAGGGATGGGGCTTCGCTTGTTTGCACGGACCAGTTACTGGCAACCTACAGACCAGTGCTGGTCCATGGACTGGGGATTGGGGAACCCTGTATTAAGCAAATTTAAAAAACAACAACAGAGTCCCTTTGTTTAGAGGCAGTGTATCTATGCTGGAGATAAAAAAAATAGAAATTTCATACTTGGCTTTTTCCAGAGACTCTTGGAAACCAAGTGCTGGATTAACAGTACCATTTTTATACACTTGTACTTGGAAATAAGCCTTGTTCTTTAGTAAACATGTTTGGTGGAGCTACAAATAGACTTTTGATCTAATTTGGAGGGCTCTTGGTGTGTGCTCATTAAGACTTATTAAAAGGAGATCAAATGAATACAGTGGAATATACTGGATAAACATGTTTAAAGTAGTGGTAGGTGGACTTAACAGGAAATAAGCCCACTAAATTCAATGTGTCTGCAACGAGATTTGTTAGGGGAAAAAAAAAACACACTTCAGTAGCATAACACAAGGAGTTAAGTATCTGCTCTGGGTGGAGCCTTGATATAGGTACAAAATGGATGCCAGAAGTTTGTAATCTCTGTGCAGCCTTCAATTATGCAAAATTAACTAATGAAGTGCTCAATTCTGATTACTAAGAGGCCTAAAAGAGGGTAGCATGCCAGGCAGAATTTGATTTGTCATGTGCACACAACCTAATCCATCCAACTTACTTAGTATTCCTGGTGGGGGTGAGCCAGTTGTGCCAGACAATGGATGGGGGGGGGGAAGGGGGGGTTCTGCTTGGATAATGTAATATTGTAACTTCCTTTAGCACTGGAACCGTCTATCTAAAAACTTTAGCATCATTATTCATCATCGTTATCATCATCATTATCAACATTTGTTTTTTCTTTGCACCTAACCCATTTTGCTGTTGGGGAGTTTATTGCTGGTGGCGATAGGACTGGTTCTGTTTCTGAGAAGTTGTCCAAAACCAGGGTTTTCTAAGGTATCTACTTGGGGGTCTTGATGAGTCATCCCATCACCTGCAGAATGAATCTTTCAGGGGGCAGGTTCTGTAAGCAAAAAAAAAAAGCTTTTCAGATTGTGATCCAAACAGCTTCCCTTTGAACCAAGCCTGATTTCCTTAGCCCTTGTGTTTTTTTTCTGGAAGTGTTTGACTGCAGTCCCCATCACTCACATACACCATGATATTGGCTTCGCTCACTGTTGCAGCAATTGTCAAACACATCTGGGAAGGACAGTCTGGGAAGTCTGAATTAAATAGAACGTTCTCTACAACTCGCTTCAGTAAACCAGTAAACCATGGCCCAAGTGGCCTTTTCAAATGTCTCATCAGATACATTCAAATAATTGTGAATATATATTGGCATTGATTTGATGCTTGCAGAGCCGCTATCAGTTCAGCACCATCCGGAGCCCAATTTGGCTGCAGGACAGTCATTTCTTTAGTTAAAAACACCTAATTTGTTGCAATGGAATTTCCTTAGAAGGGAACCTTTTTACCTCTAAGGATCGCAGCCTGCAGGGACAGTTCTGATAACATCAAGGAGAGATTAAGTTCTGAATTTAAAGGGACTTGCTGCCACCTAAGGGAACAAAGTGGCTGGTTCACACGTGCATCTTAGATTTCTCAGAGCTGGCGGAAGCTTTGTGTGATCGTGTGACTTGAGTGACTCCCCTGAATACTGTTGTGCCACTGTTGTGCCAGAGTTACTGTGGAAGTCTTTGCTGTGAATAATATTACCCATGGAGGTTGAGTCTAAAGGGAGCCACTAAGCCCTCACAGATCACCCGAGGTCATCCCAGCAACTTACACACCTTGAAGCTAGCTTTCTTGCAGTAGAGGCACTTTGCAGCGCTATGGATACATGCCCTGAGGTAACCATGCATAAATAGCAAGTGTGTTTAGGCTAAACATATAGGGAATGTATTTCAGGAGATTGCAGTGCATCAATTAAGCTAAACAATACAGCTGGAATTAGGAACCTCTGTATTTATTTTCACTTCAACAGATATTGTTGGAAGGCAAATTTGATAATTTGTGGTGCATTTTGCAGGGTCATAATAAGAATGACTGAACTTTCCTTACACGAAATGCTTGGGAAAAAAGGTAGTGCAGAGGAGAAATTATCCTCTTTCTTCACAGAGTATTCAGATCACGTTCTTCAGAAACTTCTTTAACATGAATATAAAGCATTATAAAATATTGCTATCCAAATGCTATTGAAATATCCTGCATGATGATTTGGAATTGAAATGTAATCTTCTTGAGCATCTTCAACACAAGGCAAGAATTCTGCACTCTCACCTCACTAACATTTCTTTGTGACTCACTGATTCTTGAAATGGTTCCTCTAGTTGTTTGTGATGATGGTTAGGATGATCCAGTTTGGAAATGGAGTGCAATGGCTTGCAAATATGAGTGCAATCCCTTCGCCCACATGCCTAGCTCAAAAGAACACAACAAAATTTCCAGGTAAACATTTGAAAGATCCTGCTTCTTCAGGATGATTGGAAGTATATTTACTTGGAAATCTGATCTTTTTGTTTCAAAGAGATTTACTAGCATGTAAATTATAGCAACTGGCTATCTCACTGTATCCAATGGATGTTACACACAAGTATGCATTGGATTGAGCCCTGCATCCTGAATTATATTTACTTTGATGTTCCATAGGGACTGCACTATTGAGATATTTAACATCTGTAATTGGGTTGAATTATCTGGGACTAGAGTTGGGAGCCAAATTTTGAGGTTAGATATTCCCACCTGCTATTTTCCTGAAAACCTGCCTTGTAGTTTCACAATTCCCAGCTGTTGCAACCACCGTATCTGAAAGCTATCAGTTTGGCAAGGCTCATCCTGGATCATGTCATCCCCTTCCTCAGTTCACACTATCTAGGAAAGACTAGCTGAGATAAGAAACAACTAAGGGGGGGGATGCTTGCAGGAGCTCCTTCAGAGCACCCCCAAATCCCACTGAGAGAAGGGGACACCCAATCTCCTAAGTGAAGCAAGTCCTACCTTCCTTTTCTTTCAGATTCATCCAAAACTTTCTCAGGGAATTAACAGTGCCTTGCTATACAGACCTATCGCAGAGATGCAAACCCTATTGAACTCAATAAGATGCAAACCCCATTGAACTCAATAAGATGCATTCTTAGTTTGGCCAACACAAGAGAGGATCACAGAAGACTATGTTAATCAAGGCCAATCAAATAACTCAAACTGCACGAATCCTGATATTCTTTCCAGAGGCCGATCTCAAGCAGATACCCTTCAAAATAAACCACATTGATTTCCACGAGATGGTCTTCCCAGACCACCTTCAGCTTGCGTGATTAAACCCCATTGATCCTGGTGGCGGAGAGTTAAGTCAGCTCTCCTCTGCCTGAAATCAATGGGATTTAGAGAGATCTTAAGTACCTCGGCTGCATCCAGTTATAGACACCCATAGCTGGGATGGCTCTAAAGTCATCCAGAGAGCGGATGACTTATTGGGGAAAGGCGCTTAGTACTTCCACCCGGCCCTAGATTTTATTTCTAGATCTGATTGACAAGACGTGATGGATTGCTCCTTCTTCAATTCTGCTAAAGTGCACCGTGAGAAATGTTGGGTATTTGGTTAATTGCGCTTAGAAGCACGGGGCGAATGCCCTCTGCTAAGAAACAAATATTTAAATAAATAGCAAGGATCCTCCTGGCAAGGTCGACGCGTCTGTGGTCGCTTTGCATCGCTTTCATTTATTAGCAGTAATAGACGCACGAAAGGCGGCCCTGAAGTGTAACGCTGCCGGTTACGTGAATTTTGGAAAGAAAAAGGAAAGGCGGGGGGGTGGGGTGCATAATCATAGCGGAATGAGAAATTAAAACCTCGGAAAGGCCGTAGGTTTTTTGTTTTGTTTTTTAAAAAAAATAAAAACTAGCCATTCAAGAGAAGGTTTCTCAAAAGCCTGGGAGACGGAAGATTAACGCGCCGTTTCCTTACAAACCCGCACAGTCCAACTCCGGGAGAGAAAAGAATGATTGTAAACAGTCTCCCGAAACAAGACCGAATGTCCCGTTTATAGCTAAACGCTCCGGTTAGTTCTTCCCCGGAGTCAAATTGGGGGTGGGGGGTGGAGTGGAGGGTAGGGTGTGTGTGTGTGGGGGGGGAATCTTCTTTGTCACACCGCCTGCGTTCTGCTTGCGTTTGGAAATGCATGGCAACAACGTAGTGTTGCTGTTTTGAAGCCATAGAAAAATTATGCAAATCAACCCCAAAGCAAGCGATCGCCTTTTGAAATGGTAATGCTCTATTCATTAAGTACTTATTGGAAAACTAGCCGCTTTCCACCTCCGCCCCCTTCAACCACCACCCTTCCCCCATTTTTTTTTTTTTTTTTAGTTTTTGCAAGAAAAGCAACATTATCTCTTCGGAGGAAGAGCAAAATAATGAGAAACGAAGAGGAATATGACTTGGGGTATTTAAACTGTCTAGATATTTGGAGGGGTTTTTTTTCCCCTTTGATTATTCCCTTTAATGTATTGATAATTCTTTGCTACACCCGGGATGTGTTTCGATCCCATCTCCGACTCCGAACCCGGTGACTGTAAGAATCCAGTTTCAGACACATTATTAGCAGGAAAATACCTCGGGAATCGCTGGAACCTGCTCCTAAACCCACCCTCGCTAACCTTCTCCCGGCACACACACACCCCCCCCGCCACACACGCACGTGTTCCATCACAATTTAATTCCCATCTTGCACCGATACCCAGCAGGTACAGGAATGATGGGAATTGTAGTCCAGCATACACAGAAGAAGCAATGGGGAAAACCACTCTGGGTGAAGGATTTTGGGCTGCTGGCCAGGGTGGCGACGAAGAACAATTGCTTTTCCCCTCCCCCAATTGTATTTGATCCTAATTGTCCCATTCGGTAATTCTAAAAGGGACGGAGAGGACAAGGGCGTTCCTCTTTGTACCCCATTTTCCACGCGACCGTTGACTCCAATTCGAGATTTCAAGGCGAATTTTTTTGACGAGGTGTTAAAAAATGAAAATAAAAGAAACGAGCGGCTCATTCCTTTTTTGTGTGTGCTTAGTATAGAAAAGGAAAGCTGTGGAGGGCTCCCAATTCGTTTTGCGGTGCCAAGGGCCAAGGCCTTCCATAATAAGGAGACTCTTGAAGTGGGGAGGCTGGGGCAGGGCTCTTTCATGTAGAGACCACAACTCTTGGCAAAGGCAGCCATTCGGCTTTTCGGTTCTAAACGTTACAATCGGCAGGTCGACTTAATTCTAAAGAGCATTCAAATCGCGGGAGTTCTAGGTATGGGGGAAAGTTATTGCTGAGCTGATGCTTCATCTTATCGTCTAAATTCATCCAGGTGGTATTGCTTATTTGCTGTTACTATTTAAAATACACCTAAGACGTCAAGCTACCGTTTTATGAGCGGGTGGATTTACTCCCCCGACCATTGCATTGCAAAAGAAAAGTGACAATGATCTTCCAGCAGTCAAATGTAAGAGAAGTGGAGAGAAGTTTAAAAAAAAAAAAAAGAATGATCGGTAGTGCACCTCGAACCCAAATTTCCCGCTTTTGTGCGAAGAGATAGAAAGTGCCGGGCACTGGGTTTCGTGGAAGTTAGAAAGCCAGACGGCTATTAAGCCACTTTAGCTCCAATCCCCCAAGTACGCGGATTCGATTTGCCCCATTCGGTAATCGATCAGACTCGAGGGAAGCTTCAGCCACAATTTGTAAATCCACCTGTCACTTTTAAGGGTGTTTCCTCTCCCACCCACCCCATGAAAACCTCAGGTCACCCTCCCCGCCATCTGCTGGATGATGAAAGCAAATTGTTGCTTCCGAGCAGCATTCGGCGACCAGGCGGGATGGAGGTTGTGCTGTTCTTTAGATCTTTACCCAGAGTTGAGTCACTGAGCGGAAAGACACCCCGTCGAGATCGGCCCACGTTGTGCCTGTGTAGAATCGCTGAGGAACGCCAGTCGTTTGGACGCCGTTTCTTTATACCCCGCAATTCAGGGGGCAATGCCGCGAAGGCCTCAGCTAAGCGGTCGGGGTGGCTTTTAGGGCCAAGCGCTTAAAGCGCGTGTCAGGCCGTAAGGACGACACTCGAGTAAAGCCAGCCTGTATAGAATATGGGCGGCAGAGAAAAACGGGGTAAATGGAAAGAAAGACCACCAGGTACCTCAAGTCCCCTCACCCATCCTACTGAAGCAAACGTAGCAGCTGCTGAATCGGGACCGAGCGCGTGTATACACACACACACACACACACAACCAATCATCCGATTTCCCCCAACTTATTGACGATTATATACGTGTCGATTCTTAGTGTCCACATAGATTTTTCTCCAGCGTGAGAAAAATCCTCCAGAGGTCAGTGATAGTTTCCTTTGCTTCCCCAAAGTGGGCGGAATTTCGTTGGAGGGGGCGCGGGTTTTTGGAAAGAATTACTTGAAGTTCGGGATAAATAAATACATAAAAACCATCCCAATGGAAAGTGTCTACGGACCGCTTCTCTTTTCATTGGAATAGGGACTGCTTCCCGCCAATATCATCGCTCGTGACCCCATGAAACTCAGACTAATGGACGCTTTTTTTTTTTTTTTGGTCCAACGGTTTTTTTTTGCTACTGCTGCTCGTTTAGATGTCTTCATTCTACCCTAAAAGCACGCGTCCTAGTCATCCGAATGGAAGTTGCGCTACAACACCTGGAATTTGATTCGGCTTTTACTCAGTCCCCGTTTAGTTGACGTGGTGGAGACCAAAAGCTTGTTAAGTTTTAAGCTTCTGTTGGATTTAGGATTGCAGCCTTGCCAAAGGCGTCCCAAACACTTCTTGGGTCCCCAGAGGGAGTTCCCCACAAGCACCCCGCAGCGAGTCTCCACCCCGCCCCGCACGAATGCAAGTCTCCCTTCCTTTATTTAGGGCGGCGAGGTTCCGTTGCAGGCCTCCATCCGGGGCTGGTCTGCAATGGAACGAAGCCACATGTCCATTGTCAAAGCCTCAGCCTGGTGCCAAGGGGGAATGCCTTTAGTTTGGTGGCAGGCAGGCCTTACCCCCCTTTCCCTTAACGCCTCCTGCCTCCCTCGCGGGCAGCTCTGAAACTACGTGACGCTATATAACCCTCCTGAGCTGGAGGGGGGGGACAGAGGGGGTGGAGAGAGGAAGACAAGAATGCATTTCGTGGCTCGGCGTCCGGCCAGCTTCTTCAGTTGCAGCCGCTGCGCTCCACCGCTGGGCCTCAAAAGCCACCGCGCGCGATTTTCTCTGAGGAGCCGCCGCCGCTGCCGAGGGACCGTGGGGGCGGGATTTGATTTGATTTTGTTTTCCCAGCGTCCCGCCCAAAAGCCCTTCCTTCCCTCCTTGGTTCTATCCGGGAAGAAGCGGCCGAGGGGGCGTGTCTTCCCGCATATGCAGATGAGACGCCGTTGACGGACAGCTCGCCTTGCCAATGTCCCTCCGAAACTCTCTTTCCTCACACAAACTCCTCGCCTTCCCAAGCTCCTATGCCTGCTCCAAAATCCAAGGCTTGTCGCAGGCGCTCGGTGGAGGGGGGGGAAAGCTCGCCTTGCCTTACCGGCGGGCTCCGGGCGCAGGAGAGAGGGAAGGATTGCGGAGCCAGCGGAGACTGCTTACCCGGGGCAGCCCGGCCGAGGCTGGTTTTGCTTCCCGCTCTCCCTTCTTTTGGACCTCTTCCCCGCCGGGCTTTGGGGAGACGCCTCCTCTTCCTCTTCTCTTTCTCCCCGCGCGCCTTTCTTGCCCAGATGCCCACCGCCGCCGCCACCTCCTCCTCCTCCTCCTCCCCCCCGCAGCAGTGGGTGACTTCTGCGTGGGAAAGGAGGAGAAGGAGAAAGAGAGAGCGCGCGCGCGCGCCCAGAGAGCGAGCGAGCGGCTTTCCTCCGCCTCGCGCCCGGCTCTCCTTTGGCTCCGGCTCCTCCTCGCCTATGGAGCGGACGCTGTGAGCTCCTCCGCGGCCGGAGTGCTCAGCAAACAGGCAGCGGCGGCGGCGGCGGCGGCAGCCTAGCCGCTGAAGCGCCAGCCGTCCTCCTCCTCCTCTCCGCCCGGCGCTCAGCCCAGGCCCCCCGCTTCCGTTCCTTCTGCCCGCCCGCTGACAGTCGGCCGGCCAGCTATGTCCTACCCTCAGGGCTACCTCTACCAGCCCCCGGGCTCGCTGGCGCTCTACTCCTGCCCGGCTTACGGGGCGTCGGCGCTGGCGGCGCCCAGGAGCGAAGAGCTGGCCAGATCGTCTTCGGGCTCGGCGTTCAGCCCTTATCCCGGATCCGCGGCGTTCACGGCCCAAGCGGCAGCCACCGGCTTCAGCAGCCCGCTTCAGTACTCCACCGACCCGGCCACGGGATTCCCCTCTTACATGGTGGGTAACTGACGAGCGAGCGAGCCGCCTCGGCGCCATCCTTCACCACCGCCGCCTCCTCCATCTTCCTCCTCCTCCTCCTCCTCCTCATCCATCGCTCCCCCCACTCGAATCTCCGAGACCATCTGGGCTAGGCTGGGGGATCGTGTGAATGGACCCCGCGCTAAGCTCCCCGTGTGAACCGAGGAAAGGAGTGAACAGCTGTCTTCCCCTCGTCGGCTTTCTTTTTCTGGAAGCTTTCTTGCTTGCTTTCGTTCTTTCTTTCGTTCTTTCGTTTCTTTCTTGCTTTCTTGCTTGCTTGCTTGCTTGCTTGCTTGCTTGCTTGCTTTTTGTTCTTCGCTTGTGCTACCTTTCGCTGCTTTTCTACTTTCTTAGGTTCTTCTCCTTTTCTTTGTATCCCCCGGGTTTTTAAAAACTTCCTCCTCCCTTTTCCTCTCTGGTTTTTTTTTTTCCTCCTTGGATTTCTCACTTTCCTTTCTATTTTATGTTTTCGCTATTTTTCTGTTAAGTTTCTTCTTCTTCTCTTATTTGTCTCTTTTTGTCCACTTTTATTTCTGATTGTGTAATTTATACGTTTCACTGGTTTAAAGGAGCCCAAGCCGGGAGCGCGCGCGCGCGGGTGGGTATGTGTGTGTGTATGTGCGTGTGTACGAGCGCACTTTTCACGCAGCTTCGGCCAGATGTCCACCACTTTCCGATTGCTGCAAAGTATGTTAATGTCGGCGTTCGTGCGTATTTTGTAGCTATTGCAAACCGATGAAGGATTAAAGATAGCAGAGCCAATTGGTCCTGGGAAAGTGGGTCGAAGGGTTCGTTTTCTTTCACTAAGCACGAGATATCAGATCCAGCGTCTTTGGCTGGAGTCTCTCTCTCTCTCCCTCCCTCTCTCCCTCCCTTCTTCTCTCTCCCATAACCTTCGCCTTTTCTCCCAGCCGGGCGATCTTTATTTAGGATGGTGAGAGCCCCAACTCAAATGCTCTTCTGTTTGACTTTCTCGTGGCAAAAGAAAAGCACCCGCAAGTTGCCAAGTCTTTCTTTTTTTTCCTCCATGGGTTATTTAAGAACATTAGGTAAAGTTGGAGCATGTCGTTTTCTTTCCTGAACCGGCTATAAAACTTACCAAGTTGCTCAACTAATTTCCTTCCCTTCTCCATACTCTCGTATGACGCAGACTTTAAACCAGCGTAATTTAAACGTTTAAAGGGTGAATTAAAATGCTAATTATATCGTATTTGACCAATTCGAAACGGTGCATATCTCCTGGTTTGCAAATTGGATTTGCAATGCATTAGCGGGCTGAATTGCTAAGTGGGGGGTTTTGTTGTCTCTCTCTTCCTATCTCTCCCTCCCCGCTCCCCGGGGGGGGAATAGTAGAAAGGAGTCTTAGAGAGGAAAATAAACAAATGTATTAAATAAATTGAAATCATTAAATGACAATTTCAGTAGTTTTTCCCGAAGGCGAAGGAATCTGGTTCCAATATCACCCGGGCTTGTTTATAAAGGAAAATGCGTAGGAGTGTTCCCCCCCCAAAAATAAATCATTATATATAGTGCTCTGTTGTGTTCCCTTATATTTTAATAATAATAATAATAATATTTGTGCCGACGACCAGTTGTAGAAATAGCTGAGTAAACACTTTGCTTTGGCGCTTGGCAGGGTTCTCCTTACGACGCCCACACGACGGGCATGAGCGGGGCCATCAGTTACCATCCCTACGGCAGCCCAGCCTACCCCTATCAGCTAAATGACCCGGCTTACCGGAAGAACGCCACGCGAGACGCCACGGCCACGCTGAAGGCCTGGCTGCAGGAGCACCGCAAGAACCCCTACCCGACTAAAGGCGAGAAGATCATGCTGGCCATCATCACCAAAATGACCCTGACACAGGTTTCCACCTGGTTCGCCAACGCCCGCCGGAGGCTCAAGAAGGAGAACAAGATGACTTGGGCGCCCCGCAACAAGAGCGAGGACGAGGACGAGGACCTGGAAGGGGAGAGCGGCGGGATCCGGAGCAAGGAGGAGACCGGCTCGGACAAAGGGCGGGACAGCAACGAAACGTCGGCGGAGGATGAAGGTGAGAGTTCGACCGCGGGGCGGGGTGGGGGGGTGGGGGTGAACGCGCCGGCGGCGGTCCGCCTGCTTCGGGATTGCTCCATGTTGGAATAGTTAGGAAGGAGGTTTCAGCGGCCGTCTCTTTCTGACGGCCT